>NC_051232.1:9980521-10200521 GCF_015220715.1 Pygocentrus nattereri
TTCTGCCCTTCTGTGTGGGTGGCTATCCCTTGGTCAACTCGGTGAGGGGTCGGGCGATGATGGAATAGTTTTTAATGAATCGTCGATAATACCCACAGAACCCCAAAAAGGACTGGAGTGATGCAAGATCAGTGGGTTGTTTCCAGGAAACCACTGCCTCAATCTTAGCCGGGTCTGTTGCAATGCCATGCTCTGACACAATATGTCCCACATATGTCACTTGGGAGCGACAGAACTGACACTTGTCAATGGACAACTTCAACCCACTCTCCTCCAATCGGTCCAAGACTTTTAGTAAGCGTTCTTCATGCTCTGCCAAGTTTTTTCCAAATACAATCAAGTCATCGAGGTACACTATCACTTCCAGCATGTGCATGTCACCTACTGCCCTCTCCATGAGGCGTTGAAATGTCGCTGGGGCCCCAGTGACACCTTGTGGCATCCTCTCAAACTGGAAGAATCCCAGGGGACATATGAAAGCAGTCTTCTCTTTGTCTTCATCTGCCATAGGGATCTGATAGTACCCACTACGAAGATCCAGAACAGAGAACCACTTACTGCCATTAAGACAATCCAGCGCTTCATCAATACGCGGTACAACATACTGGTCGGGAATGGTCTGTTGATTCAACGTCCTGTAGTCCACACACATGCGTAACTGGCCAGACTTCTTCCTTGCGAGGACTATGGGGGATGCATAAGGGCTCCTTGACTCCTTTATGATTCCTGCGGCTAACAGGCCCTGCACGTGTTGACGCAAATCATCCAGGTCAGCAGGTGCTATCCGGCGGGACCTCTCACGGAATGGCTTATCGTCACGCAGTCTAATTCGATGCTCCACCCCTCTCGCCAGGCCAACATCCCATTCCCCCAGTGAAAAAACATTCACTCTTTGAGCTAGTTTCTTGGAAAGTCTCCCTCTCCACTCTTCTGGAATCGGTGAGTCAGCAAAATCAAATACTAACAGGTCTATCCGCTGGTGGGCTTTGGACTTGTCTGGCTGAGCCACTGTTACAGTGTCTACTACCTGAAGATGAGCGAGGACAGTGCCAGCTGGAACAGATGCATCTTTAAGAGACTCATTCCGTAGCATGACTAGGAACCTGTTCTTGTCCAGTGTGGATGAAAACAACACTGTGGGCTGCACTAACACACTTGTGAGGAGAGAAAATGATGAAGCACGCTCTGTAATGAGGATACTCTTCTCCAATGGCTGGGTCTCTTTGACTTTACAGATTGCAATGTGGTCACTTGTAGCAGGGACAACTAAAGGACCAGGGCCAGGCCATCTAACCTTAGCCACTCTGTCCCCTGTAAAATCAGCAGCTCTTGCGACCGGGCAAGATTGTGAAGGTGTGGCAACAGCACACACTCTCATGGAGCACACTTGGTCTGAACTGGACGTTTTGGTGACTGAGTTGAAAGGACGGACTTTGTGAA
The DNA here is from genome assembly GCF_015220715.1 of Pygocentrus nattereri. Taxonomy (NCBI): domain Eukaryota; kingdom Metazoa; phylum Chordata; class Actinopteri; order Characiformes; family Serrasalmidae; genus Pygocentrus; species Pygocentrus nattereri. The sequence goes on from NC_051232.1 coordinate 9,981,962, forward strand.
CATTGGTGCCCACTAGAATTGGCACACTATCAGAACAACGAGGATCAGGGCACACTAGAGCAAGAATAGTGATGGGCCCTTTAGTGCCAGACACATTCTTTGGAAGTTCTAATTCAACTTGAATTCAACTTGAATGTAGCCTCGGTATGGATAACTCTACTCAGAGCCACTCAGTCCCCAAATGGACAAGCCACTTAATGGATGAAGGGGCTTGTGAGCTAGATGCTGTGTATACCAGCTTTCAAAGACAATCATCACTTGAGAGCCGCTATCGATGAGAGCGGTTCTCTGTCTTCCACCAACCTTCACCGGGACCAGCGATGGGGGCCCTACTAACCCTCCAGGTATACACTTCGACTTCCCCCTTACAACCCCTCGGTTTACATAAATCTTGGGGGAGTCATCCTCAGAATGAACAGCTGATTCCCTCTTTCCATCTTTTGCTGCATGCCGTGCACAAATGAATTTCTGAATTACCCTTTGGGGGTCTTCTGGAGCTTGGCACTTGGCTGATATGTGCCCATCCTCACCACAACGGTAGCAGAAAAAGTCACTGTGGCTTCGGGGTGAAATTGAGCTTGACTGGTTGAACTTGGAGGACGGCGGTTTGTGCGCAGACCTCTCAGTGGTTGGCTTGACAGTCATTACTTTGATCTGTTTTCGTAGTTTCTTTACTTCCTTTTTCAATGCATTTACATTCTTGTCATCCCATGAGGATTCAGAACTAGAACTAAGGGGCAAATGCATATCAGCAGCTGGTTGTATTGGTTGCAAAGGAGCATAATCACTAACTTGTTGTCTCAACTCTCTTATCTCTTCTTGGAGACCTTGCATCTCATCTGTATGTGCTATCGCACTCTTGACCTGGACAGATGTCATCGCTGAACTCAGCTTGTGCCGCGAAGCTTCATACCCTTCTTCGGAACGGATTTCGTTCAGCAGTTGTAGGAAGTTAGGTGGGCTGTTCTTCCTTTCCCTTAGTCTCAGATTCAAAAGCATCAAGTCAGATGTAGTCGCACCTTTAATAAGCTGTTCTAGACGAGCTCCATTAGCAGCGGAGGCTGGGAGACCGCCCCTCTGTACAACTCTGTTGAGAGCTTTCTCAATGCGTCTTAGAAACTCAGAAAGTTTTTCCCTTGGTTTCTGGCAGAGATGCCTGAATGCAAAGTAAAGCTCCTCCCCAGTCTCCGGTGTGTCAAAAGCATTCTCAAGGGCGTCAATATACTCTTGGGGGGTTGCATCTGGGTCGTTGAAACGAACAGCCTGCACAATTTCAGATGCTGCACCTTTCAGACTCTGCAAAATTCGCATTCTTTTCTCTTTATCTGGTCTTTCACTGGCCTCGACCATAAGGCGGGCTTGCTCTAACCAGCTGTCCAGCTGTTCTTCACCAGGTGGAGTAGGCACAACTCCAGAGAATGTACGTAACCTCCTATATGCACTGCTCTCGCCTATGAACCTACCTTGCTTTTCCATCAATTCTCCAACCGCCCGAATGATGGCATCCGGTGCACATGTCTGAGCTAGTTCTGCCTGGCTCAAAACAGGGTTCTCATCTGGTTTATTTCGCTCAGTTGTCTGCTCAGCTGAGGCCCCAACCAATCTCCAAGGCCTATCAGTGTTTGAAGACAGCACATCTGGTGGCGGTGTCTTGACATTCACTTTTTCACGACATTCACAAAGGACTGTTAGACTCTCCAGCTGGGGGTCATACATCCTACCTCGCACTCTGACTCGTCCCAGTGCTTTTACAGACTCGAGGGTCTCTTCAATGAAGCTCACTTCAGTGTCATCAGGAATGTCTTTCACCAACAATGCATTATCAGGGTTGATACCTTCCCCTTTACACCAATGGCGAAGTTGTGCCATGCTCTGGGTTATGACTAGCTTTGTCAGATGGTAGGGAGTTAGATTATTTTAAATTTGACTAGTTGTGACCAAGGCTCAGAACTTAATTTTGAATGCTTTCAATACTGTTTACCGACCGTTCTACACTGAAAAAATGGGAAATGGCAGGTTGTTCAATTTACAAAAATACAGTTCATATATTGTACATAATTTATTTGTTTTTATCATCAGAACATGTTTAAATCATGCAAATAGTATTATAGTTTGAACTATTTACATTCTATAAGTCTCAATCATGTTAAGAATAAAAAAAAAGTAATGTTTCATTAGCCGGAACTTGGAAACCCCGCCTCTTCCTTGCAACGTCCCGGGCAGAAAAATGTTGCACAGCTGTGGATGTCCATACGCCATCTTTTCCCAGCTCTTGGAAGGTTTCCCCAGACGCATTGGCCACATTTTGAACAGTGAAGGTAGTTAAAACCTATTAAATTTCACTTAGAGCTGGCGGTAGTCTGTTATCATACATTATTTTAACAAGTACAGTATATTTATTTGCTGGCCATATCGAGCAAAACTAATTCAGTTTTATTGCTAAGGCTAGCTAGCTAACTACTCGCTAGCTATGCTAACAGCTAGCTATGCTAACGTTAGCAGCGCTAATCTAAATAAAGTGTTCAGATTGAGGGTTTGGAGCCACATTGACAGAGCTCAAGTCCATATTAAATAGAAGTGGCATATAGTGAAGTTTCTGTAAAGTTAACAAGTGTTGAGGGATAAGCTACCTTGCCAAGCACTCTGGAGGTAGCAGTAAGGCCTAGCTGCAGCGGCAGAAGCCTGGAACTGGACAGAAGCCCCTCGCCCAGCAGAAGTATTTCTGAGGGGGAAATTTCATTAGCTAGTTAGCTAATGAATTTTCCCTTTCGGGGAAACTTCTAAATAACCTAACTAGCAAGTGAAGACGCATAATTTAGCTAGCTAATTAAGATGTTGTTAAACAATTTCTTCTATAGTTAGATGGCTAGCGTTCAGGTTACAATTAATTTTGTCACACGCAAATGTAGTGTTTTGCATTTAGCTAGCTAGCTAACATTAGCTAATGGAATTTCCTGTTCAGGGATACTTCTAACCTAACTAACCTAGATTGTTAGCTAGCTAGCTGGCTTAACTAGCCAGTGAAGCTGCATATGCTATCTAGCTTATTAATTACCATTTCCTCGATAGTTAGATGACTAGTGTTTAGTTTAACCATAATTTTGCCACTTTTTTGTGGTAGCTAGCTACCCTAATTCTGAACACTTCATATTACGTTATGGGCAATATTAGCGTTTTAATAAAGAAAGACACATACTGGTCTTACGTAGATCTGTCACTACTGGTCTTGTATGTGATTTCTGTAAAAATAAAATATGATATTAACTCTTTGTTTTATGTCCCTCAGTCTAGGCCAGTGATTGACCAGACCAGAGATGTTTCAAAGGCTCTGTAGTAGTGGTGAGTATTCAAATGTTTTTATCATGTAACTTGATATGTTTATACAAGAGCATCATGAATTTCTTGGCATACATATATTAGTATAAAAATGTGTTCTAAAAATGGCAAGAATATACATTGTCTGGTATGCACAGCTTAAATTCTTCCGGCCTTATCCAACAGCCCCGCAGTAAGTCCAGCTTTATTCAGGCTTGTGATGTTAAGTTTGTTATTAATAATAACAAGGGCTGCAATGATTAGTTGATATAATTGACATTCTCGATTATAAAAATTAGTTGACTCCAAATTTCATTGTCCCCTGATCGTTAATTTGTAACTACAATGCACTACACCAAGTGCATTTATTTACTAAAAATCTGAACTTTACACAATTTAACACATTTAAATCCCATGTTTTGCTGTTTCTGTCGTCTTAAAGCAATGGAGGCATGGCAGAAATATTCGTTGACTATTTATTCTAAATAAACACTCTAATAAAACAGAAAATAAAGACCACTGCACACTGTAGTATCTAAAATGACCATAATTTGAATCAACAGGCCACTACAAGTGTTTCAACAATAGTTAAAAAAAAAATTAATAGGATTTTTGCAGGGCCTTGGATTGTACTGTTAGTTTAGGTTTTGCCGTGGAAAACCTGTGTATTTGTATGGGTGTGTAGGTATTGTTAGACAAATTACAAATTTTCTTTTTATGTTTTCTTCATTGTACTACTTCAAACAACAGAACTGTATGTTTATGTAAGTTTATGTATTTAACTAATGAACAATATTGAAAAGCAGTTTTTACATATTTGCTTTTGTTCTCTTTTTTTCAGTGAATGTGGCAGTGTAAAGGGTGTTCAGTGTATGTTGAAAGTAGGTCTAAACTACTTAACCATTACAAACTCAGACACCCACATTTTGGTCGTACCACCCGCTTTCCATGTACATATTCTAAATGTCCATGCACATTTAAGACATGGAATGCCTTAATTGTACATCAGAGTAGAGTGCATTCCACGCAATATACGCAGACACAAAAAGAGTTGTCTGTATTCAGCTGTCACCTATGCACATGTAAAAATTTAGCTTCTGAAAGGGAGTTTTTTGTACATATAAACACACACCTGAAGAGGAATGAAAATGTCAGTTGCATGTTTGTTGGGTGTATTTTTCAGACAAGTGTTTATGGAACCTTTAAAGCTCATAAGAGTCGCAAACACACACCTCACGCATTAACTGATTTTTTACCTGGTATTGTGAGAACATCTACACTAGCATCCCCTTCATTAGATGATTTGTGTGTTGTTGATCAGGACGAGGAATGTGTGGAAGAGGACGTTTCTGATTCATCTGTAGGTTTGAACAATCAACACACAGCACTTCCCAGTGTAATTGAGCATCAGCTTGCAGCAGCCTTACTGAAGTTGGAATATTTAGTCCATGTGCCAGGTACAGCTATTGATGAATTTTTACATGAACTTAATTACTTAATAAATTCTGCATCAGTGCCACTTTCTAGAGGTATTGTTAGCAATATCCTTCAGCATTACAACTTACAAATTGACAACTCTGTTATTACAGAAATTGCAAAAGCAGTTTGCTCTTGTAACCCTGTTTCAAAAGCAATTGAAAAAGGTGGCCTTCTTAGCACTTCTTACCAGCGTAGACAGTACTACAAGGAAAAATTTGGTGTTGTAGAACCAGTTACTTACATACTTGATCATAAAAAGAAACACACCTTTCAGTATGTTCCACTGCTAAAATCTTTGCAACACATTTTAGGTAACAAAGAAATTCTTGATAAGATAGTTCAAAGTCATAGAGGACAGCAGCACATTGAACCTGACCCCTCTTATGAATTTAGGTCCCCTGAAGATGGTTGGCATTTTAGGGAAAATGGCTTCTTAAATGCAGATGAGTTACGCATATCGTTGCGTCTGTATGTGGATGATTTTGAGACCTGCAACCCTCTAGGCACCTCTCGGAAAAAACACCAGCTTTGTGGAGTTTACTGGATATTGAGTAACTTGCCACCAGGCTCCCACTCATCTTTGTCATATATTTATCTTGCCGTACTTTGCAAAAGTAGAGATGTAAAAACTTATGGTTATGACAAAGTCTTAGAACCTCTTCTTCAGGATCTTAAAACTCTTGAGGACCAAGGTGTGTATGTTCCTTCATTAGACAAGTCTGTTAAAGGAACTGTGCTAAGCGTTGTCGCTGATAAATTGGGGGCACATGGTATTGCAGGCTTTGTAGAAAGCTTTTCTGGAGATTACTTCTGCCGTTTTTGCACAGGAAAGAGTTGTGATGTTAGGCATCACTGTGTTGCATCTGGTGCTTTCAGTCTGAGAACAAAAGAGGACCATGCAGATCATGTAAAATCAGCTTGTGAGAGCAATGCACACTGTTTTGGAGTTAAAAGAGCGTGTGTTTTTACGAAAAGTCTGTCTCATTTTCATGTTGTCTCTGGTTTCCCACCAGATATTGCACATGACATATTTGAGGGTATAGTGCCTGTTGAGCTAGCTCACTGTTTGGGATTGCTGATTTCAAAGAGGTTATTTACATTAGAGGACCTGAACAAGGCTGTATTAGCTTTTCCCTATAAATGGTCAGACAAAACAAATAAGCCACATGTTGTACCACAGAGTTTCTTGGTTCGGAAAACCATTGGTGGCAATGCTCACGAAAACTGGAGCTTATTGAGGTTGCTCCCATTTGTTATAGGATCTCTTGTCCCTGAAAATGAGCCAGCATGGCTTGTATTAATGGATTTAAAAGTGATTGTTGAGTTGGTTGTCGCACCTGTGCATAATGATGAATCCATCTCATACCTTGAAAGCAAAGTCATGGAGCACAGACAGAGGTACCAAGAGCTGTTCCCTGGTGTCAGACTTATACCGAAGCACCATTTTCTAGAGCACTACCCTCAGATGCTAAGGTGTTTTGGCCCTCTAGTCACAGTTTGGACAATGAGATTTGAAGCTAAACATAGTTTTTTTAAGAACATTGTGAAACATACACGTTGCTTCAAGAATGTTCCTTTGACTTTGGCTTCAAAACATCAAATGATGATTGCTTTTCACATACACTCCCCATCATATGGTAAATCTACCCTTGATGTATCCAGTGTGTCCGCCGTACCAATTGATATACTAAAGGAGGAGGTGGCTGAGGCTATTAGACTGAAATGCCCTAGCACATCTGTAGTGCATCTAGCCAAGAATGTCTCAAGTGCTGGCATAGCCTACAGCAATGGCATGATAGTGGCCCATGGATCAGTAGGTGGAATGCCAGAATTTGCTGAAATTATTCAGATGTGTGTTATGAACGAAACTCTATTCCTCATTGTAAAAGGGATGTGTGGGTGGTACAATGAACACTACAGAGCTTTTGAACTAAGCAGGTCACTAACAAGAGAAATAAAATTGGTAGCACTCAATGAGCTTGCTGACACTTATCCACTGGCCAGTTACATGGTTGGATCAAGCTGTATGGTGGCCTTAAAAAGGCATATCCTCATAAAAGGTTGGTAAATGCCTAATGTGGTGATCAAAATATTGCATGTAAATACAAAACAGAACACTTTCTTAAAGGCATTTAAATTTCTATGTAATATATAGGCGCTGGTGTGAGCTGTGAGATATGATACAATTTACACAATGTAGATAACCTGCTGCAAATTTATACTGAATTAAAAAGCTTTTTTTGTAATAGTTTGTACAATTAGATATTCTAGACTTATTTATTAATTCACTGTGAAGTTTTGGTTAAAATCGAGGCATTTGAGTGATTAATTTTATATAGTTTCAGATATGTTTTGTTGGTCCTCTCTTAACTAAACTTTAATTTACCTTCAGAAGGGCAATCATTTATGATGATGGCACATTGAGCACACCAGATGGCACTTTGAACATTGTGTTTGAAACACAAAAATTGATAATGGATCAGGATTAAAGTGTCCGAAACCAGATCAATTAAAATGTGCTTTTATCAGATTGGGACATCCCTAGTCATATTACAGACTTTGTATTTTAGACACAACTTCATTTTAGTCATTTTAGTCAACACAACAGATTTTAGTCATTTTCTTGGTCAAACTGCTAATCTGGGTTAAAATCTGTTTAAAAAATAGAATTGTGGCATTTTTAATCAGTGATTTATCTTTACACTAGAAAAATGTTATTGCATGAAATATTGTTTATAATTCTTAACTTGTGTTCTCTTCATAGACTGAGACAGAAGGATGTATTCTCCAACGTTTCTCAGGGTCATCCTGAGTGACAACAGCAGCCAAAGGATGACTTTCCAAAATGGATTTCCTGGATCTGTTAATGAGCTTGTTAGTGAGGTACAAAGACAATGTGCACTGAGCTTTAACTTTAGACTTCAGTTCATGGATGCACTATTTGGAAATGAGTTCATGAACCTCACGTCGATGGATGAAATTCAGGATAGAGGGACAATCAAAGTAATTCCAGTATCAGATGCCTCAACTCCCAAGAATGTGGATATCCCTTCCACCATTTTTACGCAGACGATACACAGCTTTATCTCTCTGTTAAAAGGAACGACTTCAGGAGATTAGAGAGTCTCACTGATTGTATTAAAGTAATTAAGGATTGGCTGAGCTGTAATTTCCTCAAATTAAATGACGGGAAAACAGAAGTATTGGTTCTGGGTTCTCAAAAGGTTGCTGATAACCTAAAGAAGGAACTTGGGTTATTGGCTTCACAGATAAACCCTTATCCCAGAAACCTCGGAGTCATCTTTGACTCAGATCTTAATTTCTCAATGCATATAACAAAGCTGGTGCAGGCCTGTTATTTTCAATTGAGAAATATTGCCACAATCAAGAAAATGCTCTCCTTCCGGGACACAGAGAAGATCATTCATGCTTTTGTATCATCACGACTTGATTATTGCAATGCACTATTTACATGTCTTAATCAAGGGGTAATGGCACGGCTGCAGCTGGTTCAGAATGCAGCTGCCCGGGTACTTACCGGGACTAAAAGAAGGGAGCATATTACCCCTGTACTGGCATCTCTGCATTGGTTGCCTGTTGTTTTTAGAATTCAGTTCAAAATTTTGGTTTTAACATGCACGGTGATGGGCCAAAATATATTTCAGAGTTATTATCACCGTATCCTAGTACCAGATCACTAAGGTCATCTAGTCAGGGGCTCTTAGTGGTCCCTAGGACAAAACGGAAACGAAAGGGAGATTGTGCTTTTTCTGTGTATGCCCCCAAGTTGTGGAATGCTCTGCCTTTGGATGTTAGACTAGCTGGATCAAAGGACATTTTTAAAGGAAGACTCAAGATGCATCTCTATTCATTAGCTTTTGGTCACAGGTGATGCTTTTGTTATTTATTGGATAGTGCTGCATTGTTTTTATGGTTTTATGTCAGTTTTATGTTGTTTATGAATGTAGCTGTACTATTTTTATAGTTATATGTATCTGTTTTGTTTTATCATTCTATTTTTAGTACTTGTTGTTTGTGAAGCACTTTGTAGCTGTGCTTAGAAAAGTGCTATATAAATAAATGTTTACTTACTTTATTTACTTACCTCAGCTACTCAGCAACGCTCACATGATGAATCTTCATCCCTGTCAAGTGGGTGTATTGACACTGACATACTGTCTTCACCAGAGTCAGAGTCATCCAGCTCTCGGTCATTTTGGCCCAGCATCTTTCGTGTTCCTCAGTTTTGTTACGATGCAGAGTTGAAACTTGAACAGGGCAATGCAGCTTACAGGGAAAATGGGACGTTGCTTATCCCAGACCCTAAACTGAAGTCGAACATTCTTGAAGGGTTGGTGCAAGAAATAGTTCGGTACAAAGTTTATGTCAATGACAAGGAGTTCAACACCATTGGAGATGCCCTCATTTCAAAACACCCTTGTCTGACTGAGAAAGGCTCCATTACTGGATATGCTGGGTGGAAAGCTAGCTTGAAGAATAAATTGGCAATCTACCGCACTCACCTGAGGAAGCTTGGGTGTCCTGAGGTGACTATAAACTCTCTCAAGCACAAACCAGAGGGCAAATCAAGTGCTGCCTCTGGCATTAAAAAACCAAGACGGTCTGAAGTGAACTTCTGTCCATCCTATCCTGCTGGAGAATCTGACAAGAGCCTTGAGAGTGTGAGAATCGAGCTTCTTTCTGATGTTAAGAAGAAGAACAACAGAGAGGTTGTGAGAAGAAAAATGGAAAAGACGTTTGCATATAGGAGACACGAAGTGGTTCGTGACACACCAATGATCCAAGACTTTCAGGCAAGATGGCCAGCACTCTTCGACACAAGTGAGGTAAATTCAAGCACAGAAACATTATTTTTCTTTTTCAAATCTCTATTTAAATAAAGACCTAATTAATCAAACTATTGAGTAGTAGTATCAATAAAAACCTAATTATGCGTTTTCCTTTTGCATAATTCTAGTTCATCTTAGTGTTTTGAATAAAAGGACATTTCTTTAAAACTTGAAGTTAAAAATCATCTAGTACTTCCTACCCTTGATTTAAAATCGGTGCCTTTGTACACTATTTAAAAGCAACAACATAAGAAACTAATAAAATGATGACAAGGCACTACGCTACTGTATAAATGACATGTCTGTAATTATGCTTGTTTTCAGATAAATGCAGAATTTAAGCGCATTACCACCATGCCACCGCAGTTCAAATTTCTCTCGCAGTTGGATGCACACTCCGAGAGACTGATCAGTCTGTTTAAAAAACGAGGTGGACAAATAGGCAAACGCCTAGCGAGCATCATGGCTGCTATGGCTGAAGTAAGTATACATATGGGGGAAATGCTATTTTGTTGATGTAACATTTTTGATTGCAAATTTCTCTAACCAAACAAGTTGATCTGCTTAACTATCTATGAACAGGATGACGATGTTGATTTGGGACGTGAATGCATCATCAAGGCACTCTGTGTATACCTGAATGAGGACCCGGAAAACCTTGTGAGGGAGTATGTGGTAGGTACAGTTTGAGAGACAGTATGTCAGCATTTTAACTTACATTTACAACTGTAAATGTTGTCTAGTTAATAAATTAATCATCATCTCATCAACTACTCAGATATCAGTACAATCGTGATCTTGATACTAGGGGTGGGTGATATGACCCTTAAATAATATCACAATATTTAAGGGTATTTTTGCAATTACAATATTCTTGGATATGACAAGACACTCGATTTTTATATATAATATATATACAGACCGTGTGCACCCATGTCAGTAAACAATGTAATATATCTAGTAATTAAGTGCAAATCTGCATGTAATGTGTGCATGTAAATTAATGTTTGAGTAATCTAATTTTGTTTCTTTTTGTGAATGTGTAATCTGCAGGCAGCAGATGAAGCCCTAATTCAGGGATCCATAGAGGAGACCACAGTTGGAATTTATGCATTTAAACAAAGAGAAGCTGACATTCCAGACAACATCGGGATTGTCCTTGAGGGTCAGGTGGTGCTGCAGGAGTTGGATAACGTTGCGTTAGCTGCTGCCATGCTGTTTGGCTTAATGTTTGCTTTGAACCTTGACTACCCTCCTGAACTCAGGTACACCTTTGAGGTGCTTCAGAAGATTGTAATGGAACTGGAGGGCAGTACACTGTCCAAGAAAGCCCAAGTCCTTAAAAACAGACTCTATCAGTGAACAGTTATTTTGCGGTATGTGGCTGAAACAGGGTGACCTAACTTGAGCGCACTACACCTTTACCTATACACCACTCATACCTTTACCCCCACCCCCACCCCCCCCAAATACCAACCATTATAATTGGTTCAGAGCACTTGTGGAAGGAGTTGCCTCATTGTTTGGATTGTGTATTGCACAGTTAGTGCAAGTTCTTTTTCAGTGAACTGTTCTTTTGCCACTGTTCTTTTATGGCTGAAACAGGGTAGCCTGACCTGAGCGCACTACACCTATACCTCTCTTGCCCTCTCTTTCTCTCTCTCTCTCCCCCCTCTCCCTGTCTTGCCCTCTCTCTCTCTCTCTCCCTCTCTCTAGCTCTCTTGCCCGCTCCCCCCCTTCTCTTGCTCTCTCCCTCCCTCCCTGTTTTTGTTACTACAAATAATTTTGTAAAACAAATACCAACCTTTGTAATTGGTTCAGAGCACTTGAGGAAAGAGTTGCCTCATATCTATATTGGATTGTGTATTGCACAGTTAGCGTGCACAGTTCTTTTCCTGTCCAGTTTCAAGTAAGAAAAAAATATTAGCTCTAAGGTTGTAACATTCTTCACTGAACCATTTTGAAGCAGAGATTCATTTGTGTTTTAGCATGTACGGTTGCTGCTGTTTACCATGCACTTTTCTTATAAAATATTTATCTTTATTCTTCTTGCAAAGCCGTTTACATTTGGGCCAAAATTCGTTTCAAATGTTCTATCAGGTTGTATCTGTAGTTGATTGTGTATTGCACTTTCAAGAAAACAGGGCATGGTTTTCTGTCTAGAAATAAGTATGTAAGAAATATTTGCTAAATAACTTCTCTGAAGTATTCTTATTTGAGTACAGTGATGCATTTCTGTTCCAGCAGGTATGATTGCTACTGTTTACTATGCAATTGTCTAATAAGCTGTTTATATTCATGTTGTCCTTGCAAAGCACAAAGTGCTTTTCAAATAAATATGTGGACAAGTGCAGTTTTTGACTAACATTTTTCTGGAAAAGTTTATTTATGAGACAAAAAACTTGTTTAGATGTGCACAGTTGGGTAAATCATTGCATGAAAACAGAAAATGTGACCAAATGCATTATTGCCAAATACAGATTTTGTGCCGTGTGAAATATTTACAGCAAGGACTAGGCTGTACACAATGTTTTACAGATCAGAAATAACACATAAAATTGAATTAAGTATGCCAAAGCTGTTCTTTAAGAGTTTTTGGCTAGGTCTTTTTAACACGTGTGGGCTTCACATAAAAATATATCATAATTTGCATATATTCTATGTTAAATGTAAGCTTTAAATTAGTATAAAAAAGCAATGTTGGTTTAATAAATTAGAATTGTCTGCAATTTACATAAGAGAAAAGCTTTAAATGAGTATAAAAAAGTCATATTGGTTTAACAAATTTTAATTGACTACTTTTACATTAAAAAATTATTTAAATTTATTATAAAAAGTCATGTTGGTTTAACATATTATAAATGACTATACTTTACATGAGAAAATAACTAACATAAAATAAAAAAAAGTCATGTTGGTTTAACAAATAAAAAATGTACATGTTCAGCATGAATACATCATTTTTAAAAAATATAACTTTATTATGTGCAACCGATGTACATACTTTTTTCATGTAAATCCAACAGACTTTTTTTTCAGTGTAGAAGTATTTTTAAAGCTTAACCGAAACTATAGTGTCTGGCTTTGTTACACCATTTTATGCCACTACTTTACAGTAATCCGATTTCAACATCCCAGCGGTGCCTCCATTTTATGTAGCACTCGTGCCCCCTATGTAACAGTATGTTCTAAATATAGAGGGTGAGGCTAGGGTTCGTTATTTTAGAAGTTTGTTTTAGAATTTTAAAACACCGAATGAATTACTCAACCAGAGCATTAGAGTACCTTAATAGAAATAAGCTAAGCCAGACACGCGTATGAAATTAAAACGTTAGCTTTACTGCGTTGGCTTTAGACAACCGTATCATATTTTACAGCGATGCCTTATGAAAGATACCAGTCACAGTAACATTACAACGCACAATATAAATGAAACCCCAAAATGTACAGTCCCAGAATGCAAAATACAACAGTACACACGTAAGTGCTCACCCCCAAAAAAATAACCGACAGCGGCTCAGCCCGTCAGTTCAAAAATCATATACGTTCGTAAACCCCAAACTTTAAGAGCCAGTAACCAAATTGAGGGACACCCCTCGCATACATACATACATACACATACACACACACACACACACACACACACACACTCAAAACAAAAAAAAGGTTGCAAGCCTGAATGATGCTCGGGTGCGGTGTGGCTATGTTGCTAACCCCTTCTTAAGTCTGAGAGAGTAGCCTACAGTTCACTGGTGGTAGGGACCAGAGCGAGGAAATGGACAGACGAGGCACGGAGACCAACTTGCCTCTCCTTGTTCAGCAGCACAGCCAGAACGGGGAAATCTTCGTCAGAGGACCCACACTGCTGTCCCGGTCGCCGTGGGGTCTATCTGACCTTGAACGACGTCCACACGACTCAGCTAGCTCGTCTCGCTAGCTCCAGCACGCGGCTAAACACAGTTGCTTATAGAGCACTCAAACATTTATAAAACACCTAAAACTGTATTCACCTAAGGAAATATATCTCGGGACCAGTTTAAAATCCCTTGGAAAGGGAAAATATATATATATATACTTGGCTAAATCTCACTTTTACTCCACTTTCCTGTGTTTCCTCGTGTTCCTCCCTTCCAGCTCCCCCCTCTCTCTCTCCCCCTCCCTCTACCCCCCCAACCGGGGAAGAAAAAAAACCCCAAGGGACCTTGACAGACACGGTTATCACCCAATCACATTACTTTTACTCTCTAAAACATTCCGAACACAGAGTTGCGGTCCTTTTTAACTTGCTAGTTCTTAAAGTGACGGTATATATGAGTTGCGGTCCTTTTTAACTTCTAGTTCTTAAAGTGACGGTACACATGACAGTAGTGACAGTAAATATACTGATTGAAACAGTGCAAGTAAACTGATTCAAATAGTGCGCATTTAAGATCCGTATTTATGCCCGGGCTACATGTAATTCGTTACTGTACTTAAGTAGTTTTTTCTGTATCTGTACTTTACTTAAGTTTTTTCATTTCGGTTGACTTTTTCCTTTCACTCCACTACATTTCAGAGTCTAATATCTGACTTTTTACTCCACTACATTTGAGAAATCTGTCGTTCCTTTTGGTTTCTGTGTGTATAAAAACGTAGCATGTCAAAACAAAAGAAGCACAAAGCCAGAGCACCAATCAGGGCACAGCGGTCACTTTGTTTAGAGCTGGTTTTGACCTGTTGGTCATACCGACCCAGTGCACCACACAGTTCAACGTCAGCACAGCAGTGCAAAAAATTTGGGAGCACATACGTCCCTAAATGATGAACTAACCTAACTTTGTGTAAATAGACCACAATATAGAAATATGTCCACATATGCAGTCGAGACTGGCATGTTTCTTTTTTTCTGAATTCATACAAACACTTTAATTTTATAGTACATTAGTTTGGGTTAGTTTATGTTTAAGAACAGAGGCCTACAGATCAACACAGTAAAGGAAAACTTATTTGTGATCCTGAGTTTAAAGCCAGTTTTTATTAAACTTAAACTTGGAACTAAGTTGTAAATAAATCTCTAACTGAAACTTTGTTTGTAAAAGTGATTTCAGAGCCACTCGGTTCTCCCTGATGGAAACTGTTGGCCTTCAGTGTTTTGTGCTTATGATAATTTTAATAGACGTCAGCGTCACTAATTAATGACGTTCTATTAAAAGACTGGTTTACCAAGAGAGACGCTGGAGGACTTTCACCTGAAATGAGTTCATGAAGCCAGTCTGGTTATAAAAATGATAACAGGACATCAGTCATAATTACTCTTTTAGTACTTTTACTTTTGATACTTAAGTACATTTGAAGGTAAATACTTTTGTACTTTTACTGAAGTGGAGGTCTTAAGGGAGGAACTTCTACTTTTACTGGAGTAGTATTTTACCTTCGGTATCTCCACTTTAACTCAACCACATGATTTGTGTACTTCGTCCACCTCTGGTCAAAACAAGAGAATAACAGATTATTTTGTAACAACAGCTCATGTGAGGGTCTGAGCGATATTAGACAATAAGTGAACAGTTGGTTGTCAACATGTTAGATACAGGAGAAATGGGCAGATGTGAAGACCTGAGCAACTCTGACAAGGCCAAATTATTATGGCCAGACGACTGGGTTGGATCACTTTGAGTAAAAACTACAAGCACTCCATTTCTTATAGTAGCAGGAAAGGGTCCTGATAGGTGTTATAGGATTTCACCTGTCGGTTTTGCTGTACTGATGCACAACTGCAGTGGCATTCTCCTGGGACTTGCAGCTAGCATACATGATATAGAAACTGCAGACCAACCAACTATTTCAAGTTGTTTTGCCTCTTTACTTTAGGCATTTAATGCAAGAAGCATGTCAGTTCTGTGGACTAACAGTGTAGAGGTTTCCAGTATAGTGGTCAGTGAGTGTAAATGTGAAAGTTTACTCTTTTGTTTTTCTAAAAAAACAATGTGGTAGTTGTTGTTTACCTACTCAGTTTAGTCAGGCTGGTGTAACTGGTCTGTAACTGGTCTCTCTCTACAGTCAGCTTGTTGTAACTGGTCTGTAGCTGGTCTCTCTCCATAGTCAGGGTGTTGAACTTGATCCACAGCACTGTGATGGCAGTCAGCAGGAGAACACAGCAGGCCCAGACACCCAACAGCCAGTATGAGGTACCTGTAACGCTGCAGTGTTCATTTCTGAAAATAAGTATGTTCTTAATCAAATGAATGAATTAATTGTTCAGATACTTCCAGTTAGTTAAGTAATGTGTATCTTTCTGGTCTGAACATGATCACATGACATTCATAAATTCTCTTCCATGTGGAAACATGGAACATTTTTGGTATTTTTATTTATTTATTAGTCTACACTGTTTTGTCAGCTGTGCCAGCTTATATTATGTAAGCACGATAAGTAGACCAATATACACTATATTGCCTCTCACCCATCCAAATCACTGAATTCAGGTGTTCCACTCACTTCCATGGCCACAAGTTTATAAAACCAAGCACCTAGGCCTTTAGACTTCTTCTGCTGAAGTGGTTATAGCTACAAAGGGTGGGCCCACATCATATTAAACCCTATGGATTAAGAATTGTATGTCACTCAAGCAAATACTTTTGGAAATATAGTGTATATGGCCTGGAATTACTTCAGACTTACATTAACAGAGTGTTTCCTGTTTCTGTAATCAGATGAAAGCAATATTAATTTGTATAGTGTATTTTACAATAGGTCGCCATAAAGCACCTATGCAGAAATCTGGGTTCAAGCCCCTAGTGAGTAAACCAAAGGCAACAGCGGCCAGGATTCCTTGGCCATTCACCCCACTCCCCCTCCCCCGTTTTAAGGACATTCACTTTTCTTTTTCAGTTCACTGTTAATGTCACACAATTCACCATTTATTCATGGTCACACAAATATATGGTGGTCCCTCCCCCTTTGCCCCCAGCACCCCTTCCGCCCACCTATCTATCACCAACATTACAACATTTTCTGGCATCGGCTGTTTTCTTTAGAACGTCTTTGAGTTGTATGTACTGAAAGTGACAGTTTTCTGGTTATACTGTATTTTTCCTTGATGTCTCAAAGGTCATGAATAAGTCACCAGTGAAAACTGTGCCAGGCTGGTTACTCCTCTGAGCCTCCAGCTGAGAATATAAAGGGTTTGTTATTTATTAAAAACATGGGATTTTTCTATAAAGGAGTTTGATCAGAGGGAGAGTGGCTGTAATTCCACCAAGCATTCAAAGTAGCACTTACTGTCTTGTATTTATTACAAAATTGGTCTTTTTTGGTCTCCGTTTTGTCCACGAATGGAAAACTGTTGATGTCCAGTTGTTGAATTTTACTGTCCTTGATGTCTAACAGTGGTTGGTTTGTGTTACTAGTCCAGTGTTTAATGTAAAGCAGTTGGAGTGATAAAAATAGTAAGAGAAGTTTCAGCTCCAAGTCCTTTCATTTTTGTTTTTTAGAAATCTCCCATCCAAGTTAATCTGAATGTTTCCATTATAATTCATTCTGTGATATTCTTACTAAAACCCTTACAGCTTTTCTTTTAACCCTTACTCATCTGGGCAAATATATATCAAACAATGGCTACTGGGTCAAACTGGCACACTGGAGATTTGTCTCTTTGTAGTTGTATTAAGCACAGAGCTAGTAGGACTGAGATACTGTATCTGTCCACTTACAGCAGACACAGATCAAGCAAAGGTACTAAAGTTCAGCAATGCTCTCCTCTCTCTTAGATAAGCTGCAGGATCCTAAATATATTATTCCAGTGCAGATTATAGATCAGCTCACTCTGCAGTCATGTTTAATGAGCTAGGTGACAGAAATTCATGGTCAAAAAACAGCAAATCAATCAATCAAATCAATCGATCAATCAAACATCCATCCATTTTCTAAGCCGCTTCTCCATCAGGGTCGTGGGATCAATCAAACAATACAAATATCAAAAATATGTATGTAATTCAAATAGCCACTGTTAAAAAGCTATAACTATAGAAAATTTCACCACTTTAGACCAACCAGCACACATTCTTTTCTTTTATAATACCTAGTTTGGTTTTTGGACATGAATGGGTTAAAGTTAACATTATTTCTAATAATACAAATACAACCACAGTAACAGCTTAATGCTCTACTCATTGCAAATGCAGTTTATTGCTTCAAATAGGAATTGTGTGACTTATACAATGCTACTCGACTGTCACAGAGCCCCCAAACGGCGCTAGACCGATACTTCAGTGTTTCCGGGA
This sequence comes from Pygocentrus nattereri, assembly GCF_015220715.1. Taxonomy (NCBI): domain Eukaryota; kingdom Metazoa; phylum Chordata; class Actinopteri; order Characiformes; family Serrasalmidae; genus Pygocentrus; species Pygocentrus nattereri. The sequence goes on from NC_051232.1 coordinate 9,999,867, forward strand.
GCTACAGTGAGCGAGCCATGCTGAGAGAGGCTCCCATGCACGTCTGTGTTTTAAAAGCCTCCCATTGCCATCAGTTATCAGCTGAATAGCTCCATCTAGTAGTTGCTGACAGTTACTTACATTCATGCAGATTTCCATTGCTGTACATTAGTCTGCACTCATGTAACATCAAACCATGACTCTATATGGTGATGAGTTTTCAGCCCTCGTTTCCATTGGTTTATTTTTGCTTTCTGTGGGCCTCATTAAATATTTTAAAGGGGAACTCCGCTGCTTTCCCCCCGCCCCAATCTCTTCATAAAACAATTATTAATATGTAAACAAAGTCATTCAGAGTGGTTTGTTGTGAAATGTTCAGTTCTGGAGAAACTTAAAGTTCACGGTGGTGATTATAAGAACCAGATGTCTGGAGAATTTGATGTCTGATCACAGAAAACTACATTAGATGGTTACGAACTCTATAGACACCTGTAGGTTCACTGGTGGGTTTGGACTAAATAAACTGGCTATATTTATTATTTATGTTGAAGACATTGTGACTCCTGGTTCCCGTCACCACCACTGTAAAGAAATGAGTCAGCAAGTTTCTCTACAATTCACCATCTCGCATCAAACCTGTCTGCCTAATCTTTGAACAGCTGAATTATGCAGGAGAAATTAGTGGGACTCCCTTTAAATGGTTCCATTTGACTTGTTTCAGTGTTTTTTGACAAAGAGCTGCTGTTAATTTAGTAACTTCACCTCTTTCATTGTTTTTGTCTTTTTTGACTTGAAATCCACATTTCTTTATTGCACTGGCTACTTCTCACTGTGTACACTGACGTGTCTGTTTCAGGGCCTCTAACTCATTTATCTTCTTGTACAAAGTTTCTAAGTGGGATACAGAGCAAAGTGCTTTACACTGGATCATCTCTGTGTCATACAGTAGAGTGTACGATACACCTGACAGTTACAATGTCATGAGATTTTGACAGAGATATTAATCAAATAATCTCAACAAGATTTCAGCTCAATCAATGATTTTAGAAAAGCTGGTTATTTGGTACTGATACTAAATATAGTACTAATACACCTATCTCCGTTCTGAGGATCTGCTGTATGCGAGTGAGAGGTTTTATTCACTTTCTCAGCATTTTTAATGTTCTCTGCAGTTACTGTGCCTGAGCTCCTTTTGTTCCTCCTGGTCTGATGTGGTTCTATGTCGTCCTCATTGGCATAAATGTCTTCATATGAATGTCTGAATTTCTTCTGTTGTCTGCAGTAATTCCTGAAATTGCATAAACATCCTCCATCATTTCCATTCTGCTCTGACTGACTTTATTAACTCTGATGACTCTGCTTTTGCTGCATGTCAGCTTAACGCTGCTGCTGGCAGGAATTCACAGCAGAGTGTGTGTTGCATTATACTAGTAAAAAGCCTGCTCTAAATTAAGTAGGCTGTGTTAGACAGCGATGCCATCCACAGATGTGTGGGACTGTAATGATCCTTAATATGTGTGAGTCACATGGTTTGTGCGCAGAAACAAGTCTTCCTGTAGTTTGCAGACCATAATTCACCTTTTTGTTAATGTCATTATGGGATGTTCTGCTCTGGCTAAAATGGTTTGGCAGTAGATGGTTCAATGTGGATGTTGAGCTGCCAACATTTAGGAAAGTCTCCTATCAGGATATTCTCCCACAGATTTTTAGAGCTGGGATTCAGTTCACGGACAAACAATAAGTAACATTTGCCTTTTAGTTCTACCTCTCAGAAGACTCAATTTAATTCATCAGAGAATTATTATTAAGACATTTTGTAGTTTGACTTCGGCATTAGAAGAGGAAATATCTTCAGAGTCATGGTCCACCATGGCCCATAGGAGGTTATGAGATTCTGCACTTGTGTATTTTGTAATGTTATTGTGCCATTTAGAATTCTGAAAACGGGAACTGGTCAACTCTTTCATAGTAGCTAGTAGCTATATTGTGGGTTCCACTGTTGAACTGTCCTATTTTTCTTCATTATCAATGATGGAACATATTTTGTTGGAAATGTGTATGATTTACAAAATGAGAAGCAAACTAGATTCTTGTCTTTGTGTGCAAGAAGGTCAACATTTATAAAAGTCCTTTCACTGTGTCTAAATGCTGTTTTTTTTATTGTGGTTCATTATTTTTGATAAAAAAAAAACAAAAGCAACAAAAAAAAAAACGTTAGTTTTATCTTGACACTGGCACTTGTCTTTGTGGAGAGATATGAACTGCTTCCACAGCAACAAGTCTCAGCCTCCCCTCCACAGAGTCAGAACATTTCACACAGTGAGTCCACAGTGTTAAGACCTACACACACACACACACACACACATATACAGGGGTGATAGTGGGAAAAATTCCTGAGCCTGAACTTTTTTCTCTGCTCGGGAGGTGAGCAGGGTGGGGGTGCTATGTATGCGACACACTTAACACATAACTTGTTGGCCCCTGTGCGCAGATATATGTCTATGTATAACCCTGATCTTCATTACTGTCAAAGAATTTTTGCTTTTGAATTAGTCCCTTCAATGATAGATTGTGTTGAATTTTGTTGAAATACATGAACAACATTCAGACATGAGATAAACAAACCCAATATAAGCCCATATTTCAGAAGCTTGTGCAGATTACCAGAACTCTTGGGACTAGCAGGCCTGTTCAGGAATCCATACCTGTTTTTAACTAGTCACATACCTTATCGCTTCTATAGCATAGGAGACTACAGATACTACAGCCATACCAAGAACGGTCAGCAGGTGGCAATAACAATTCTCCAAAGTAAACTAGGAATTGATTAGTAGCCTAACCATTGACTAAATGGCATGAACAAGGACACCTTCATTTCTTTTAAAAATATAATAGCAAACTATGCACCATTTATTTTAAATATTTTGAAACAGTTACAGTGCAACAAACTCATAAATAATACTACAGCCCTAAAATTACTATTCAGTTCCATTTTCCCCTTAATATAGGCTTAATATAGTTGTGTTCCATGGCTGAGTTTATACGTTTCGCATTGACAGTGGAAAAAAAATTGCACGTGTATTTCCCGGGATTTCCTACTGAATCTATCAATTTGTTTGGTTAAAGCAAGTCCCGCCCGCCCTGTGTCTGACTGGCTTAATGGCTAGTAGGCTCGGCCTTGGTGTTGGTTACAGTGAAACCTGCACATTTCAGCGCATGTCAGATCAAGAGAAGTGTCAGATCCTATGGTCAGATCACGAGGCCAGGGGTCGGCAACCCGCATGCGGCTCTTTGATCCCTCTGATGCGGCTCAGCTTTTGAAAATAATTAATTTAATTAACGTATATTATTTTGGAGACTTAAAAAAAATGTTTGGGCGGAATATCACAAACGTCCGGTATTTAGTTTCGGCTCGCTTGACTGACATGTCGGCGACATCACCCGCCCACCTGTAAAAATGAAGTATGACTGTTTTTGGTATATAAACCCACATAAACATCAAAAAAGGACCTTTTTGAGAAAAATTGTAAAGAAAATGTGGAATATGAGCTCTTTAATAAGATTAAGCCTTGTAATATTTGTTAAACTCTTTATTACCAATGTCAATTACAATGCCAGCTGAACACCACAGGACACTCACCTGCTCTTCTTTGCTGCTTATAATCAGCAGGTCTGCTTCTCATTCTCTGCTCTCAGTCCAGACATGTAACTGGATCAATATTCTTTTGCTGTTCCTGGAACTACATTCATTTCAACAATCACTACCATCTGATGTGCCTCACACTCCTCAGTGAGCCATACATGTGTAAGCGTGAGGGTCCGATATAAGGTGGTTGGATCGCTTTTAGTTTAAAAAGGAAGGAGGATGGAGACGGATTTCTCTCTAGCAGCATCCATTTTTATTACTCAAGCCTCACGGTCTCGTTGTTCACCCTTCTTTTTTTTTTTTTTTTTTTTTTACACAACTTCCTCTTTTTCCCCCACATCATGTGATTTCCCCAAACCAATCACAAGACAGAACAGATATTTGTGACAATAAACGAAGAATAATTTTCTAAAGTGTTTTACACTCTTACACTGCTAGAATTTAAACGTTCAAACATGCCAACAGAAAACATCCAAGACTACAACTCAATCCATCAGCCCAAATTCAACTCTTAAATTTCTTCCCCGTCTCACATTAGAAAAACGTCCTCGTTTCTCTACATATAAAATCGCAGTACAAGATAAACAGCAAAAGAGGGAAAGAAAAAAAAACAAAAACAAAGTCCTGTGGTCTGTGTGTGCGTGTGTGAGTAGGAACAGTCTCATGTCAGAACATAGTCCATCAAGTAACCGGGCAACTTAACTTGACGTCGGCCTGGGCACACTGAAAAATCAGAACTGTGGCCCATAGCAGCAGGGGGTGGGGGTAGGTGACTGATCAGTCAACAGATATTCCTGGGGGTCAACAACTGAAGTTTGGAGCCGAGGCATTTGAACTTGAGGTGGGCAAGTGCGCAAAGACAAAGAAATTTGGCTGTCAGCAGGTACATTGAGGTTCCTGGTGCTCTGAGACTTTGAATGAGTGAAGGGCAGGGCACCTGACAGAGCAGTCAAGCGTGGGAGTTGAGGTTGCTTATTCAAGTCAAATGCAGCCGTGTCACATCCCTCAGCAGGTACAGGGGAGAGGTAAGGCTTCAGTCGATTGTAATGGACAATTTGGGATTTATCAGGCTGGTTTAGCAGATAACGTATCCTGTAAGTCGCCCCAGGATTGTCATCATCAGATCCAAGGCACTCCAGTATTTCAAAGGGACCTTTCCAGTGAGGAGCAAGCTTATGTTTAATTGTGGTGGAGTCATTTAACCATACAAGGTCTCCTGGATTATAAGGAATGTGTTTAACAAGTTTGTCGTAGTATTGTTTTTGCTGGCTGTGTGCATAGTTTTGTGCAGCCGACTGGAAGGCTAACTGGACTTTGCTGGTCAACTGGGCTGCATAATCTGCAGGGGATCCTGGTGTAGAAGCAGATGGTATATTGTTAGGTAACAGCAGGTCAGCAGTTTTTCTCGCTTCCCGTCCAAGAGTGAGGAAGAAGGGGCTGAAGCCTGTTGTTGCATGAGGGCAGGTGTTATAGGCCAAAGCAACTTGGTTGAGACAATCATCCCACTCACCAGGCTGTTGGAGAAGTGACTTGGCCAGCTGATCAATAAGAGTTCTATTGAAACGCTCGACCATGCCATCACATTGAGGATGATATGGGCTTGTTCAGGTTTTCTGAACACCAAGCAATTTATACAGATGACTGATGAGGTCAGACTCGAATTGACGGCCTTGATCAGTGTGTAACGTCTCTGGAATGCCATGTTCCCGGATGTAGTTTTCAAAAAGCGCTGATCTGGAATTGCATAAAAGATTTACAAACTTGGAAAAATAATCTTGAACAAGTACGAATCTGTTATCACGGCTTGAGGTAGGGACTTAAGTATGTCAGCAGCAACCTTTTGAAATGGTGCAGTAGCAACAATCGTTCTCATAGGTGCCCTCTGATGAGGTGTAGGACAGTGTCTAGCATCACACGGAGCACACCTCTTACGCCATTCGCGGATGTCACGTGACATAAATGGCCAGTAGCAAATCTGTTGTGCATGCTTCAAGACCTTTGAAACTGCACTGACCCAGAGGATGGGCTGTAGACTGCGGCAGAGTACACCATTGTTAAAAGTCAGCCTGTGATATTCTTGCCAAAATGCTCTCTCTACAGGTGAGCGTTTTTTCATACGCCATTAAAGTGGCCTTTGACCTCTAGCTTTCCAGCTCATGACCTCTGATAGGAAAGGGACCTGTTGTTGTTTTTCTTTTAACTCATCTTCTGTGTGCTGAAGTACAAATGTAGATGAGCTAACCTCAGAGGAACACTGTGAGGCGGGCCTAAGCAGTTGTGGTGTGTTCAGAGCGATGGCGCCGTCAACTTGCTTGGACTCGGTACTGTGACAATTATGTTGTGGCGTACGGGCAGGACTTGACTGAGTAACAGGGTCAGACTCTCCTACAGTCATTTTTGAACTAACTGCCTGCGTGGAGGTGATATGATCTGTGAGTCTGCTCACATCTTGGCGGCGTGATAGAGCATCAGCATTACTGTGGCTTGGTCCTTCTCTATAAAGAACAGTCCACTCAAAGGAATCAAGTTCCAGAGCCCAGCGAGCACGTCGCCCAGTTCTGTCATTGTCAATAGGGATTTGCCGAAGGCCCACAAGTGGTTTGTGGTCAGTGACTATCACAAATGGTTGCTTGTAAAGACAATGATGGAAATGCCTTAATGCCCAGACAATGGCCCAGAGTTCCCTATCATAGGTTGACCATTTACTTTCAGCTTTTGTGAGAACATGACTAGCATATGCAACCACAGTCTCATGATTTCTATGTTTCTGAGCCAGTACAGCCCCAATAGCAAAGCAAGAAGCATCAGTATAAAGGAAGAACAGCAATGAGAAATCTGGGAAGGCAACCACTGGAGGATTTGACAGGACATGTTTCAGGTAGGTAAATGCATCTTGACATTGAGAAGTCCATTGAAATGGCACATTCTTCTCTGTAAGTGCAAGTTACACCAACCTGGCTATAGAGAGAGACCAGTTACAGGCCAGCTACACCAACCTGGCTATAGAGAGAGACCAGTTACAGGCCAGTTACACCAACCTGGCTATAGAGAGAGAGACCAGTTACACCAACCTGACTATATAAAGAGAGAGACCAGTTACAGGCCAGTTACACCAACCTGGCTATAGAGAGACCAGTTACAGGCCAGTTACACCAACCTGGCTATAAAGAGAAAGACCAGTTACACCAACCTGACTATAGAGAGCGACCAGTTACAGACCAGCCACACCAACCTGACTATAGAGAGAGATCACACACACACACACACACACACACAATTTTCTTAGCCGCTTCTCCCTCAGGGTCGCGGGAGAGTTACTGTAGCCTATCCCAGCTGTCATGGGTGGAAGGCAGGATACACCCTGGACAGGTCGCCAGTCCATCACAGGGCTAGAAAGAGACAAGTTATTTGAAATTGTAAGTAATTATATATAATTGGCACATTTAAATCATGTGATTTACTGACTTGCACCGCCGTGAGAGGACAGGAGGTGTGGCCTTTCGGAGCAGCAATGCACAAAGGCTCTTGGGAGCCACACTCATGGTAGGACCGATATTTATTGTAAACCAATTGTTGTTGTCTCATGTGTTGTTAGTCCTATGCTGTACTGTGCTGTGGGGCAGCAGTTCAGTGTTAGTCCCTATGTGAAGTGAAAGTATATGGTTAGAAGTAACCTGCCTGCTTCCTGGCCGGGTCAGCTAGCACTGATCGGAGGTTTTCCCTTGCTGGCTGTTCAATAAAAGAGCATTTGCCTTTAAAATACAATGGTTCCCATGTCTTCTTTGCTTACGCCGGACAATGGAAGGACTTACTTTATTTTTTCCCAAGAAACGTTGACATTTCATGGAGTTTTATTTTTCTCAACTAGTATTCAAGGGTTATAGTCACAGCACTAGACAACTGGTTGGCTTGTGATTTAGCTGTGTTAAAAGTTTGATACTTACATTATGAGTAAACTGACTCACCATTAGCCACACACTTCACCATGACACCCCCCCCCCCGGCCTACACAACTAAAACTACACCCCAATACACAGTGACAAACACAGACCGCATACATTTAACTGATGAACAGCAACATAAACAACATAAGTGCCTCCTCTGGTGGGTTCATGCTTCCCATGATCCTCCTGCTACTAAAGGCCATTGCAGGTTGCTACAATATAATATTAGCAGTATAAGACATTTACTCGTTTTAGTGTAATGTGAGTCCCCAGTGGCTGAAATCTGTCAAACATCAATGGCTGTTAGAGAGTCCATATGTATCAAATGTCAATCAGAGACTTTTTTAGTTTCTATAGTGCCACCTAGTGATGCAGTTGTACCAAAATGTGAAGATTGCCTGTGAAGTCTGTGAAGCTTTGTAACAGGTGACCAAAGCGTTGTTGAGTTAGAGCTGTATACCCGTGAAGTTTGCAATAGGAGTTCCACCCTTATTTTGTGTAGGCCTAGAAGTGGCACAGTGTCAAAAAACGAAAATGAAAATTCAATCGAGAGCATAAAGAGACGTTCCCAAATGTAGGTAGCTCAACAACCACACTGAACCATCTACTCCCAACCCATCTTAGCCACAGTGGAGTAGAACATCCCATAAGGACTCTGTGAGGACATTAACAAAAGGGTTAATCAAGGTTCTTACACTACAGGAAAACCTGAGGCTGCACACCAACCATGTGACTCACACTTCAGTCGCACATCTATTGCTGACATCACTATCTAACACAATCTTCTTAATGTAGACCATTATTTATTATCACAGGTCAGCACAGACGCTCTGCAGTGACTTCCTCCCAGCCGTGGCCTTAACCTGATCTACAGAGTCACTTTTAGAGTTAAGAAAGTTAACATCAGTCAAAGAAGAGGAGCTATGAGGGATGAAATTTATGCAAATTCCGGATTTACTGCAGACAACAGAAGAAATTCAGACAGCAGTGGATATTCATATGAAGACATAGAAACTCCTCAGACCAGGAAGGGCGAAAGGAACTCTGGCACAGTAACTGCAGAGAACACACAGATTAAAAATGCTGATAAAGTGGATAAAACCTCTCTCACACATACAGCAAGTCCTCAGTACAGAGGTAAGTCTAAGCTTTTACTGGAATTTTTTTACTCAACTATGTATTACTTTGCTAGACCCACACTAAAATGTATCGTCAACCAGCTTTAATCAGTGACCAAAAGGAATTCTCTTTTTTCTTTGAAGGTGATCTGAAATGTGTTCCATGTTTTTATATGTAACGTTGATCACGATAAAATAGTGAGAACGATGATTTCTTTGAGGACTGTTTGGCCTCACAACGCCCTGTCTGTACCTCTCGACCATTCATGGCTTTTAAAAAATACATTTTAGGCCAAAAGCTTATTTCAGAACTGTCTTAAAACAGTGTCTCAGGAATCGGTCAGCATATTCATAACCATTTAATGCAATAGTTTTTGTGGTGAAGCTCTGAAAGAGATTCAGAGTCTTCAGACACCTGGTTCCTATCACCACCACTGTGAACAATTCTTAGTTGGTAGGTTTCTGTAGAATGGAGCATTTCAAACCAAACCTCTCTGAATGACTCTGTTTACATCTCAATGATTGATTTACACGGAAAACGGGTGGAGTTCGCCTTTAAATATGCAGCAGTTCTCATAGCTAAGAAAAAAAAAAGACCAAACAGAAAGAGGGCTGAGTAATCATTACTATATATAGTCATGGTATACATGCACACTTGTGCAGACGCACACAAAAAGAGGAAATCTGCATGAATGTAAGTAGCTCTGAACAACCACAAGAGGGAGCCATTCAGCTGATAACTGATGGCAGTCTAAGCCTTTAAAAAAACAGAAGTATGACATGCAAAGGGGAGTCTCACATTCCAAAGAAGTTGGGACAGGGGCGTGTTTACCACTGTGTTACATCACCTTTCCTTTTAACAGCACTCAATAAGCATTTGGGAACTGAGGACACAAATTGTTGAAGCTTTGTAGGTGGAATTCTTTCCCATTCTTGCTTGATGTACAACTTCAGTTGCTCAACAGTCCGGGGTCTCCACTGTCATTTTTGTGCTTCATAATGCGCCACATATTTTCAATGGGAGACAGGTCTGGACTGCAGGCAGGCCAGTCTAGTACCCGCACTCTTTTACTATGAAGCCACACTGTTTTAACACGTGCAGAATGTGGCTTGGCATGAAATAAGCAGGACGTCCCTGAAAAAGACGTTGCTTGGATGGCAGCATATGTTGCTCCAAAACCTGTATGTACCTTTCAGCATTAATGGTGCCTTCACAGATGTGCAGGTTACCCATGCCATGGGCACTAACACACCCCCACATGTCAGAAATGCTGGCTTTTGAACTTTACGCTGATAACAATCCGAACAGTCCTCTTTGGCCAGGAGGACACGACGTCCATGATTTCCAAAAACTATTTGAAATGTGGACTCGTCAGATCACATGACACTTTTCCACTTTGCGTCAGTCCATCTCAGATGAGCTCGGGCCCAGAGAAGCCGGCGGTGTTTCTGGGTGGTGTTGATATGTGGCTTTCGCTTTGCATGGCAGAGTTTTAACTTGAACTAGAGCGTAGATGGAGCGACAAACTGAGTTCACTGACAGTGGTTTTCTGAAGTGTTCCTGAGCCCATGTGGTAATATCCGTTACAGAATGATGTGGGTTTTTAATGCAGAGCCGCCTGAGGGGTCGAAGGTCACAGGAATTCAATGTTGGTTTTCTGCCTTGCCGCTTACTTGCAGAGATTTCTCCAGATTCTCTGAATCTTTTGATGATATTATGGACTGTAGATGATGAAATCCCTAAATTCCTTGTGATTGCATGTTGAGAAACGTTGTTCTTAAACTGTTGGACTATTTGCTCACGCAGTTGTTCACAAAGTGGTGAACCTCGCCCCGTCCTTGCTTATGAACAACTGAGCCTTTCAGGGACGCTCCCTTTATACCCAATCATGACACTCACCTGTTTCCAATTAACCTGTTCACCTGTGTAATGTTTCTAACAGGTGTTTTGAGGAATGCTCAAAACTTTCCCAGTCTTTGAAGTTTTAGGTCAGATTTATGCTATACTAGTTCCTGTCCAATGACTTTAGCTTTACTCACCAGACTGAACTGAACAGAACTTTACTGAAACTGTCAACTTTAACAACACTTGTGATTAGGGCAAATCCACAAACAAGCGATGGGTCAAAACCATAAATCCAACAAACCAGGCAGAAGTACAAAAGGGCAAACCCAAAAACGTCAATGAAAAAACAGGCAGGTGGTCAAAAACATGCTGAACACCAGTTTATTACTAATCTAACAAGTCATATGACAAATACACAGCTGGAGATATTTAGTACTGAACTTGAACGATGATAGTAGAACAAGGACCATTCTGGAGTCATGTGACTTTGCTGAGGAGTCTGGGTAATGGAGTTAGAGTCTGATTGTAAGAGCGAGGGAACTAGCCCCACCTCTTGATTCCCCAGTGGATTCTGGGGAATGCAGTTCTTGTCTGTCTGAAGACAGACAGAACGCGTGACAGACACCTTGATTATACATTTTTGACTACACCACCCACTACTAACCTGAAAGATATAAATAACAAAACACAAAAGTGTTAATACTTGTTTCCCCTGACTGTTCATGTATGACGGTTTTCTAAAAGGCTGCAAAGATGGCACTAAACAATTGACTAGTTGACTCCATCATTGCTGCAACGACGAAATGTGTGTAGCGTCTGTTTAAATGCAGTTTTAAAGTAAGATTAACATTGAAAAGAAAAAAAAAAAAAAAAAAAAAAATCACAAAATGAACTGTAGGTGGAAAACATAAAAAAGCTAATTAACAGAAAGTAAGAAAACAAGAAGATTATGAAGCTCCGCCCCCAGAAACAGCCATAAATGTTGAACAAAAAGTGCAGTATTTATACACCCTGAGCACCAGGCTTTATTAACACTGAGTGTAAAACGAATAAACTCTGACATTGTACCTCATGTTTAACTCAGGTTACTGATGTCTCACTTCTCTGAACTGTTTGTGTATGTTTCTGTTTTCAGGACCGAGCATTGCAGGCAGAAGATGCTACAGACTGACCACAGTGTGTCTGGGGCTGCTGTGTGTTCTCCTGCTAGTCGCCATTACTGTGCTGTGGATCAGGCTCACTGCAGAGAGAGACCAGTTACAGACCAGTAACACCAACCTGACTATAGAGAGAGACCAGTTACAGGCCAGTTACAACAAACTGTCTGACGCAAAAGATCACATGGAGTCAAGCTACATCAATGTAATGAAGGAAAGGGATGAGCTTAAGAAGAAACTCTCTTCTGCAGGTAAGCAGACACATTTAAAGCTGAATAGATCAGGTAATGAATATGGATTAGTGACATCACACCACTGTGGTGTATCAGCTTCAGAATAAGCGTCTTAGGAGCTTTTCTGTTTCTTCTTACATTTTCTTATTAGATCTTCAAAGATCTGATAGACCCACCATGACAGTTTTATGCCAATCAATCAAGTTACTAAACATTTAATTTAAAAATACAAAATTCATATCAGTTTAAAATTAAATTAAAAACAACTACACTAATTTGTCTTCATGCTGTCCAAGCCTATTTGAATATTTTCCCAATGGCTGTTTGCTCAGCAAAGTAACTTATGCAGTGTTGAGCTAAATTAACACTGATCATTTTCACTGAATGCGTTCCCCACTAGCATGGATCTTAAACATCATTAAGGTATATTATTTATATATATATAAAATTTTACAACAGCATGTGATTATGCTTGATTAGTTCACCACACTGTACAAACTCAAATCATCACTGTGGTCAAAAACACATCATTTTGCATCATAATGTCCTTTTCCTTTGAGGTGCACTGCTGGCTTTAATGTGCTGCCTAAACAATCATTTTTCGAGTGCACACAATCATATGCAGAAATTTGAATATCAGGTGTCAAATGTTACTGATTTTGTAGGGGAAAATTAGTTAAAACATTCTCCACAGGAACCAACTTAAATACTGTATTTTTATGCTAATTTTAGTGCACAATGTCTAAACTGCCCACAATTCCCATTAAAGCTATGGTTGAAAAATCAAACATTTATTGTTAGAGGTAAATGATTCAGTTGTAAGCTGAACGGAGGGCTGAGATAAAGATGTGAACTGAAGGCTAAATGAACATTGATCTGAGACTGATTCAGATTCTCTGGCTTTCAGGTTCTGGATGAATGGAGAACCAAATAACCAAAGGAATGAAGACTGGGCTGAGATTTTGGGTCCTCCAGATAAGATGTTGATGACTAATTTTTGACTGGTGGCAGAGATGAGCTTTCACAACTTTAAGTGTATTATGTTATGTGTATTATATCTTTGGAGCATTTTTGCAGAGATTAACCTTTTTATTTCAAGTTGTTAGTTCAGTGCACGCCCGAAGACTGCTGGGATAGGCTCTTCACAGCCTGCTTATCAGAGCTTATATAGACAGATCTGTGCCTTTCCTAATTCACCGGTGGACCCCGTTGAAGTTATAGAAGCATGATAGAAGTAGGCTGCCATAGAGCTCATTGGTGAGTGCCCTAACAAAGGGTCTGAATACTGAATAATTAAATATAATGTTGGCATGTTTGTCTTTTACTTTTAAATTAATCTACAAAACAATCTAGAAACTTGTTTTTGCTGTGTCATTGTGGAGCATCGTGTCACAAATGATGAAAAAAAATGAGTTGAATCTTTAAGACTTTTTTTTAAGAGTCTGGAACGTAAAATGTGGAAAACTTGAGCAGACTGTGTGTGAATATATTTTATCTCGTGTTTTTTTGTTGCAGATGATTTTTCTTCTGTTTGTTAGATAGTTATCATCAAGCAGTATGATATTGTCTAATTTTCACAGATATTTCTCAGTTAAGCTGATTGTGCTGTTTATAAATAAAATAAATTGTACAAATGTTGACCTTCTTCCTCACAAATTTGTAAATCAAACACATTTCTATTGAAATATTTTTAGTTACCCTTTTTTAGTCTCACAACGGGGAAATTCACCTCTGCATTCAACCCATCTGTGCAGTGAATCACCACATAGACACTAGTGAACACACACACACTAGGGGACAGTGAGCACACTTGACCCAGAGCGGTGGGCAGCCCTATCTGCAACGCCCGGGAAGCAGTCGGGGGTAAAGTGCTTTGCTCAAGGGCAGTTCAGTCATGTCCTGTCAGCACAGGGAGTCAAACTGGCGAACCTCAGGTCACAAGGCCAGTTCCCCAACCTCCTGCCCATGACTACCCCCAAACATTAATGAAGAAAAATAGGCACAGTTCAGCTGAGAGACACAGAATAGGCAGAAAATCCAGTTTTCAGAGTTCTAAACGGGACAATGACATTACAGAATACATGACTACAAAATTACTCAGCATCTCTTAACCTTCTAAGACAGGGGTGACAATCCCAGCTCCTGGTGGGTCATGGCTCTCAACATATTTCTCTCTTCTAATGCTGAAGTCAACCCACAAATGTCTTACTAGTTCTCTGATGAGTTGAGTCAGGTATTTAATGAGGTAGAGTTTTAAACTGCGGTGCTGTGGCCCAGTAACTATCAGGTGTACCTTGCACTTTACTGTATCACACAGAGTTGATCCAGTGTAAAGCACTTTGCTCTGTATCCCACTTAGAAACTTTATACATGAAGGTAAATATGAATTAGAGGCAAGTCAGTGTACACAGTGAGAAGTAGCCAGTGCAATAAAGAAATGTGGATTTCAAGTCAAAAAAGACAAAAACAATGAAAGAGGTGAAGTTACTAAATTAACAGCAGCTTTTTGTCAAAAAACACTGAAACAAGTCAAATGGAACCATTTAAAGGGAGTCCCACTAATTTCTCCTGCATAATTCAGCTGTTCAAAGATTAGGCAGACAGGTTTGATGCGAGATGGTGAATTGTAGAGAAACTTGCTGACTCATTTCTTTACAGTGGTGGTGACGGGAACCAGGAGTCACAATGTCTTCAACATAAATATAGCCAGTTTATTTAGTCCAAACCCACCAGTGAACCTACAGGTGTCTATGGAGTTTTTACACACAATATTTATGGTAACTTCTGAAATCTGAAACAAAAGTTTCTTTGGGGACTGTTTTGCCCCACAATGCCCTGCATGTCCCCTCCACCATGAATGTATTTTCAAAAATATATATTAGGCTAACAAGCTTATATCAAAACTTAAAACAAGAGGCATCAGACATGATTCATAACCATTTACTGTAAGTTTTCTGTGATGTAGCTTTTAGAGACATTCAATTCTTCAGACATCTGGTTCCCATCACCACTGCTGTGAACAATTCTGACTCAGTAAGTTTCTCCAGAATGGAACATTTCACAACAAACCACTCTGAATCACTCTGTTTACATATTAATAATTGTTTTATGCAGAGATTGGGGAAAAAAGCAGCGGAGTTCCCCTTTAAAATATTTAATGAGGCCCACAGAAAGCAAAAATAAACCAAAGGAAACAAGGGCTGAAAACTCATCACCATATAGAGTCATGGTTTGATCTTTGAGTTTGATCATGGTTTGAGTGCAGACTAATGTACAGCAATGGAAATCTGCATGAATGTAGCTCTCAGCAACCACAAGAGGGAGCCATCCATCTGTGTCTAGCCATCCATCTGTGTCTAGCTTTTGTTATGAACTGACGGTTTGTATTCTCTAAAACATGACCACAAAAAACACTTTAATACTTGCTGTGAATTACTGCCAGGGATAACAGCCATGCAGAAAGAGAGGAAATGCATTCCTCAAACATTATACAGTGCATGCTCACAGACTGTACTGGGAGTGGAATGGTTGCGTGGGGAAAAAAAACCCTAATAATTAAAAATACATTTTAAAAAATGTAAAAAAACGTATTATGAGATAAGTATGAATATAGCATAACATGCTGTTTTAATAACGTGTAGGAGTAGGTTATTAAAGCACACTGCTGGACCTGTCTGTGAGCACACAAGACATCTTGTTTACTTGCTATTAACTGCTTCAAATTAAACTGTCAGTGATGCCATGCCGATTTTTTTTTCTAGAAAGTAACAGGACCACACACTGCTGGCTGTCTAGACAGAGACATTAGCCTGTGGTACTAATAGTCATTCATCTCAGCAAATGAGATTCATAAAAATGAACATAATTTCCAATTTTACTTATTTAATCCACAACACGTGCTTGCAAAATGAGTCTGGATTATCTAGATGTTGTTTAATGTACTTTAGACATGGACTTTTGTGATGACTGACTCAATTTAGATCATATTTGTCTAAGGCCCATGGGTCAGGTCAGTCCTGTGGAACATTCTTATTCAGCCCACAAAATGATTTTAATTTTCTATTATTGTTAGCCCATTTTACCATGAGCTGCACTACAGTTCCCAGCATGCACTGCAATACACTGGTCAAAGCAGTGCTGCAGAGCAGAACACAGCACCACTGCTCCTGTCAGCTCGTTGTCATGTAATGACTGATTGGGTATCACTGTATTACATTACCTTTCCTTATAACTGGACCATCATCAGAATTCAGCTCATTGATCTCTTACCCAGTGGTCAGTGCTGAACCGTCCACCCATTTCCAGACCCCCTCTGTCTCACTGTCAGTCAGACCAATCCAAGTTGTCCTACCTTGTCTTAGTATTTCAGTAAAGTTCTGTTAACAACCAGATGTACAGTCTCAGCACCAGAGAGAAAAAGTAACTTACCGCATACAGATTTGTTCTGTCATCCAATGCGAATGACCATCCTTTCCTCAAATATCCCTCTCTCTCTCTCTCTCTCTCTCACCTGTTGCTCTCTCCTCTCTCTCTGCAGTCCTGTCTGCTCTCACTCCAGCTCTTCCTTTCAGTAGAGATGAAGTACATACTTGTGGCAAAAAATGTTAAACCCTGCTGTGTTGCCTTCTCTGTGAATTGAAAACATACACAGAGATCCATTATACAAGATTTCAGAGTGGCTTCCACACTTCCAGTTTATAGTTAACTACATGCATTCTGACAAAACTATTCCTTAACACCGGATATAATCCTTCAACAAGAATGGAGGGAGTTAGTCCTGTTCAGGTCGGGTGAAGTGTAAGGTATCAGCGCTCATGGCAATCGCGCGAGTGACTCGGCCGGTGTGCGTCTTCCCGGGGTTGTACCGTTATGGAGCGTCAGGTGTGATGCATGCTATTTCTTACCATCGGTGAGAATGTACATATTCTGTCCTACTTTCTGTCCAATTTCCTCTGGCTCTGAAAATTTTCTGTCTTTAAGGGACGTGGCATGGAAATTTAACGTGGACTTTGTCCCCCTTTTGGAGAGCAGCCGTGCGGGCTCCACATCTAATGTGACAATACCTTTTCATCGTTGCTTGCCGAGCAGACACCCATTTGTTGCTGCCTTGGTTGGCAGGTAAAAGGAGTCAGGACATCCAGACAAGTGCACATTTTCCTACCGTGAAGTAGTTAGAATGCTGTATTTTTTCATGGTTTTGATTGCGGAATGGCAGACTGGATGCAACTTTTGAGGACTCAATGAAAGTGTTCATTGGTGGCTAGGTGCTAAACTGGTGTTACTTTCAGGAAAGCTGAGAATTCAGCGGTAGTAAACTATGGTCTGTTATCAGTGACGATATGTTCTGGATTTCCATGTCAACTGAAGACTGCTGTAAGGTAGTACCTGATTGTCTTTTTAAAGCCAGGATCAACTAATTAACCACGTGAAATCAGTTGTGGCTTCTGTTTTGTTTGGAATGAAAACCTGCACCCACACCGGCCCTTTCTGGATCCAGTTTGACACCCCTGCAGTAAGGTGTTCTTCCTCTGGCTGAATGCCTTGTGTTGTGAGGATGTGACCCAGTAAGCACAACCTAGACTGATTGAAGCGGCATATTGATTAATTCAACTGCAAACCAGCATTCTTGAAGCGCTGCAGCACAGTTTGTAGAGAGTGCTTGGGTTTGTCAGACGTGTCCCCGCCATATAGGTCATCCAAGTAATTGGCCACATTTGGTAAGCCCTGCAGGATCCAAGCCAAAATTTTCCAAAAAGGCAGCCAGTGCCAAAGGAGAACCCATATAGAACCTGAAGAGCCCTTTTGTATCTAGATGGAGCAGAACCTGATATGCACTCTGCAGGTCGATTGTTGAAAATACTGTGGCCCCTCACCATAGTGAAAGCAACTTGTGTGGCATGTGGACAGCTGTCCACAAGAATGGCCTTATTGGGCTCTCTGAGATCGACAAAACATTCGCATGCCACCCGATTTTTTCTGAGTGATGAAGATCCGTGCAACCCAGGGAAATGCATGAATTTTCAATTATGCCCTCTCTAAGTAGGCACACCTGCTTGGCAGATACAGCATTTCACACAGACAGAGGTAAGCAGGGCAGTTTTTGACGCACAGGGGCAGCAGTGTCTGAGAGCTTTACTTTATGGATGAAGCTTTTTGTACAGCCCAGAATACCTGACGGAGATGATGTGAAGAGCTGCCTAACAGGATGGGCCTCTGAGGGAAGGCAAAGGTTGTAGAACACATTGGCTTTCAATGTGAAAGTAAGCACATCAATAAATCCATGCCAAGGAATGCGGAGCCAGATTCGACAATTAGCACTAGGCGGGGCTACGGGGTACATTTTAGGACATTCTCAGCCATCCAAGGAAAAAACACCCCAGAGAAAAAAGGTATCAGACCAAACAGCCTCAGGAAAACTGAAAAATGTTACACTGGCATTTTTATCGAGATACATCATAGTTTTCTAAATCACATGAACCAGTCTGTGCTCGACCAGGCTTGTGTTGTTCCGATACTTTTTCTTTGAGGCCGTTTGGTCTGATGTTCAGTTTCACCAGATCTGACTCTTTTATGTTGGGGAATGATGGCGATTCTGACGCAGACGGCTGAGGATGCCTTAACATGTACCCTGTAGCCCGCCTAGTGCTAATTAACATATATTTGCATGTTGGTCAGTTAGAAAAAGTCAAAAAATGGAAAATGAAGTGAACCTCCAGCAGGTGGCGCTGATGTTCGTTTTCATTTGCCTTTTCATTCTGACAGTTAAAGCGCGTCCACGAAGAAAACGGAATCACAGACGGTCACTCTGCTGTTGATTTATTAATTTTGCATTTTCATTTTAATTGTCAGATTTGCTGCCGATCGCTATGAAAGAGAAATAAAGTAAACTTTGCCTTTTGATTTTAGTTTTGACACGTATTCTGCATTTCATGAAGAAAAGCCAAAGTGAAGTTTGTGTTTTCTTTTGTCTGTTCGCTTTTTCAATTTAGATTTGGCCGTGAAAAAAACAGAATAACAACTAAAAAGAAATGACAAATCTGCGTTTTCAATTTATTTTGATCACAAACGGCTTGTGCAAAATGAAATTGCAAAGGAAGGCATTTCATTTCATTTTTGGCAGGATATTTGCGCAGAAAGAAAGAAAAGAGAGGTTTACATTTTATTGTTTTCATGTCCTTTTTGGCAGAATTTGCCTCCCATAATGTAGTGTCCTGAAGGAGCACTACCAGACGCTACTGGACACCGCCAGGAAGAAGACGGACGCCAGGATCGTCATCTCCGGCCCTCTTCCCACCTACCGGCGGGGATCCGAGCGGTTCAGCAGGCTCTTCGCGCTGCAGTCCTGGCTCCGCGGCTGGTGCGCCTGCAACGGTTTGGGCTACGTGGACAACTGGTCTTCGTTTTGGGAGCAGCCAGCGCTCTACCGGAGGGATGGGCTTCACCCTAGTCCTCTGGGGTCCGTCGTCCTCTCAGGGAACATCGAGAGGGCCATCCGCTGACTTCAAAGCGGCCACGTAAGTAGCGGCAAAAATAGAAATGTTACTGCTCACCATGCTAGTGTTACTGCTAGAAATAAGCCAATTGCTAGCACTTCTACAAATGCTTATTGTATAAATACAATTGAGACCGTGTCTGTTCCCCGAATAAAACAACACATCAAAAAGCCTCGAAACGTTTGCCTTAGTAACCTCATTCATATCAGACCAGTTACACTGGTTTACAACGACCACACCTTTGGTCTAAAACTAGGCCTGCTTAACATTAGATCCCTGGCATCTAAAGCCATTATTGTAAATGAAATCATTACAGATCATGGTTTTGATGCTCTGTGCCTCACAGAAACGTGGATTAGACCCGATGAGTACCTTAGTCTAAATGAAGCCACTCCCGCAGGCTACAGCTATGCACACAGCCCTCCTTTAAGCGGTCGGGGTGGAGGTATAGCAACCATCCATGCTAGAGCTTTAGGCATGAACCAGAAAGCAGGAC
The DNA here is from genome assembly GCF_015220715.1 of Pygocentrus nattereri. Lineage (NCBI taxonomy): Eukaryota > Metazoa > Chordata > Actinopteri > Characiformes > Serrasalmidae > Pygocentrus > Pygocentrus nattereri. Next base: position 10,019,779 of record NC_051232.1, read on the forward strand.
CTACATTTTCTTCTTTTGAAGTTCTTGTACTTAATATACTTGAGCAAGGAACAAATAAACATTCATTTCTATTAATCACAATTTACAGGCCACCCGGTCCGTATTCTCAGTTCTTACAAGAATTCTCTGAGTTTCTATCAAGCCTAATAACGTTTTCAAATAAAATATTAATTGTCGGAGATTTTAATATCCACAATCGACAACCCTCACGACACACTAAGTAAGGCATTCATATCTATCATAGACTCCATGGGATTCACCCAAATTATAAAAGGGCCCACACACTACCTCAACCACACTCTAGACTTAATACTGACCTTTGGTGTAGACATAGATAACTTAGCCATTCTCCCCCAGAGCTCAGCCGTCTCAGACCATTACTTAATCTCATACAAAATCCAGTTTAGTGGTAATATGCGCTCATCACCATGCTACCAGGTTAAGAGGACTATAACTTCCTCCACAGCTGGCAGCTTTATCAGAAACCTCCCGCAGTTATCAACTTCAGTCAGCTGTCCATCTGATCCTACTGAATTAGATACTATGACCAAATTCCTAGAGGATACTCTTCGATCTACGTTAGACAGTGTAGCTCCATTAAAAAGCAAAATAGTACGGCAGAAAAAACTCGCCCCGTGGTATAATGATCACACTCGAACTTTAAAACGTTATCTATAAATATGCTCCCTCCAGCTCTCTCAAATTACTGGACCCAGTGTATCACTCTGCCCTGAGGTTCATCACTGGAGATCCGTACAGAACTCACCACTATGAGCTGTATGCAAAAGTTGGGTGGCCCTCTTTAACGGTACGAAGGGAAACACACTGGTTGATTTTTATTTATAAGACACTTTCCGGTCATTTGCCAGAATACATCACCTCATTGATGATTACAAATAACAGTAATTATCAGACTCGCTCTAGTAATTGGATCAGCTGCCAGGTACCAAGAGTTTTTACAGAACTGGGAAAATCTGCTTTTAGTTACAGTGCACCAGTGAGCTGGAATTCACTACAGGAAACACTAAAACTCAGGTAACTGGTGTCACTCAGTCATTTTAAACTTTTAATATCAAACCACCTACAGACAGCCTGTACCTGTTTTACTTAATTATATTTACACTATATATAACTTATTTTTGTATTAGTTCTCCTAGTTTTTTTATCTCTTTTTATTTATTTATTTATTTATTTCCTCATTTTATTTTAAGTTTTTATGATTACTTTTTTTTATTTGTGATATTGTACTATTACTTTACTAATTTCTTATCTATTTCGATCTTAATTTCTTACCATTTAAAATCTCAAGTTCTATTTTTATCTACTTTTATCTTTTATTCACTGTTATTTTAAATTTTCTTTTAATTTAAAATGATTAAATGTAGTTATTATTTTCTTTGTCATGTCAATCCCTGTTTTTGTAAATGCTCGGCTACATTGAAAATGAGGGTTGCCCTCAATGTACTTCCGAGTCAAAATAAAGGTTGATTGATTGATAGAAAACAGACTGCCAGGCAACTAGAGCGAAAATGGCGTCTGACTAAATTAGAAGTGTTCCAGTCCGCCTGGAAGGAGAGCCTTATAGACTATAGAAGAGCCCTTACTGCAGCACGTTCAGCCTATCTCTCCTCTCTCATAGAAAACAATAAGAACAATCCCAGACTACTATTTAGCACAATTTCTAAACTAACAGAGAACAAGAGAGTCACTGAACCCCAGATGCCATCAGCCTATAGCAGCAATGATTTTCTGAATTTCTTTAGGTGATAAAATTGAAAAAATTAGACAGAAAATTCTGAACACACAGTTAAATTCCACAAACCTGGTGGCTTATAATTCCAGTCTAGACCCTGAGAATATTAGAGTCACTCCAGATAGGCTGGAATTGTTTACATTACTCCAAGAAAATGAACTAATCAAAATAGTCTCTTCTGCAAAACCATCGACCTGTATTCTGGACCCGATCCCTACAGGTCTACTCAAGGAAATCTTACCAGAAATAACTAAGCCTATTCTGTCAATAATAAACTCCTCTCTTAGCCTCGGATATATCCCAAAAACTTTTAAACTTGCAGTAATTAGACCGCTGATTAAGAAAGCTAACCTCGATCCCTGTGAACTATCAAATTATAGACCCATCTCAAATCTCCCCTTCATATCTAAGATCCTGGAAAAAGTGGTAGCAAAACAATTAAGCCCTTATTTGCATAGGAATAATCTACACGAAAAATTTCAGTCTGGTTTTAGGCCACATCATAGTACAGAAACAGCATTAGTAAAAATTATAAATGATCTTCTATTATTCACGGACCAAGGAAATGTGTCGTTGTTAGTCCTCCTTGACCTTAGTGCAGCATTCGACACAATAGACCACGCTATCCTACTAGATAGACTAGAAAACCTTGTAGGGGTAACAGGAACAGCTCTTTCCTGATTCAGGTCCTACCTCACCGATCGATATCAGTTTGTTAATGTAAAGGGTGAATCATCTGCTCGTGCAAAAGTAATTTATGGTGTTCCACAAGGCTCTGTTTTAGGACCTATATTATTTACAATATATATGCTACCACTAGGCACCATTATCAGTAAACACGGCATAAATTTCCACTGTTATGCAGATGACACCCAGTTATATATATCAAGTAAACCGGATGATAAAATTAAACTTGGCAAGATTGAGGACTGTATAAAAGACATAAAAGATTGGATGTCAAATAATTTTCTGTTACTTAACTCAGATAAAACAGAGGTCCTGCTTCTTGGTCCAAAATTAGCCAGAAACAGACTGTCTAACTCAACACTAAAACTTAACAATCTCTCAGTTTCATCAAGCCTATCTGTTAAAAATCTAGGGGTCATGATAGACGCTGATCTCTCCTTCGACACACATATAACTAATATTACTAGAACAGCCTTCCTGCATCTCCGCAATATTGCTAAATTAAGAAATTCATTATCTCTACAGGATGCAGAAAAGCTAGTTCATGCATTTATCACTTCAAGGCTAGATTATTGTAATACCCTGCTGTCTGGATGTCACAGCAAAAGCCTTAACAAGCTTCAGCTAGTCCAGAACGCTGCAGCCAGAGTCCTCACAAGAACTAGGAAGTTTGACCATATTAGTCCAGTTTTATCAGCCCTGCACTGGTTACCAGTTAAATTTCGCATTGATTATAAAATCCTATTACTGACCTATAAAGCTCTAAACGGACTCGCCCCTCAGTACCTGAGTGAGCTCCTCTCCCACTATGAACCATCACGCCTACTTAGATCACAAGGTGCTGCTCACTACTGGTACCTAGAATAAATAAAGCTACATCAGGGGGCGGAGCTTCTCATACAAAGCCCCCCAGCTCTGGAATAATCTTCCTGTTAATGTTCGGGAATCAGACACAGCCCCAGTCTTTAAGTCTAGGCTAAAAACTTATTTGTACAGTCAAGCATTTGGTGACTTGTCTTCCCTGTCAGGTCTAGACCTGCTGGAGTCTCTGCTGCTCTGTTTTACTGTAATCTGTGGTCAGCCACTCTTTACAGTACTAACTCTGTTTTTCTTTCCTTTCTCTGCCGAGCTGATCAGCTGCCCATCCTGTGCGCCTGATGCTGTTGCCTCTACTGCCTTGATTGGTGCCGCTGCTCACCAGCCTTCTGGACCGGTTTGACCACCACTGAGCTTCTTGCTTTACAGCGCTGTGCAGTCCTCACCCTCAGATCTTTCTTTTCCCACTTTACTATAATACTTCATACTAATAATGTTTGCTATCCGGTGTCGACCTTAGGAGGATGGGTTCCCCTTCTGAGTCTTCCTCTCAAGGTTTCTTCCTCTTTTAGGGAGTTTTTCCTTGCCACCCTCGCCGCTGGCTTGCTCATGGGGGCTCGGACCCGGATTTTCTTTCTTCTTTTCTCTTCTCTCTGTAATACTGATTGTTCTGTAAAGCTGCTTTGTGACAACACCTGTTGTAAAAAGCGCTATATAAATAAGTTTTGCTTGCTTGCTAGTGGTGATGTGTTAGAGTGTGTTGTGCTGGTTTGAATAGATCAGACAGAGCAGGAGTTTTTAAACACCTCAGGAGTTGAGGTGACCCAGAGCCAGGCTTGTCCATGGAAATAAAAAGGCAGGAAAATGGAAAACAAAGGAAACACCAGCTTCAGTTTGAGCTGCTTTCGAACTAGAAACATGAAATAAAAGCTAAAGAAAACACTTCCACTGTAATTAGGAAGCGAAAGCAGACTTTGTTTCACTTGTTTGCTCTTAGTGGAGCAAACACCTTTTGTGTGGCTTGAAAGTTTCTAGCTCAAGCCTTCTTGTGTCTTTTTTTTTCGAGTAATTCTGGGCAAATACTCTCCTGGGTTTTTCTTTTATTTTCGTTTAAATACCCACGTGGGCTGCATACCATACCAGTCACTCTTCTACAAAGGTGTGACAAAGGAGTGCTGTTTGCCACAGCCTTAAGTAGAGGAGTCCACAGGTGTGTCAGGTTGGGCCTAATCAACCCTATGGCTTCTGGGAATTGGAGTTCCCTGAAGTTATAACACTTTGTGGCCGCTGTCTTCTGCTGGCAGCTGACAGCGCAGGCTGGGCACCTTGCCGCCTTCGCCCTCTACTGGCAGCCAGCAGTGCAGGCTGGACCTTTACACATTCAGTGTTTAATGTCTGTAAATAAATGATTGACTTCTTGTTTAATATTTATTAACTTTCCCTTATTTAATGCTGATAACTAGGTAACATGACATTAATGTTTTCAACCCCAGGCTGTATAAAACAAAATGTCAACATTTTATACACATTTGTTTTGATTGTTTTGGATGATAATGAGGTCACTATAGCATGCAATTGTATAATATTCAAAAACCTCCCTCTGCCTTAAGTTAACCTAACGATACCTATAGTAGAGAACCACTGAGGGTTTGTAAAACGTGAGGCAGGGGAAAGCATATCACCCACAAGAACTTCAATTTTACCTGGGGGTTTTAAATTTCGGGGGGCAAATTGAGCCCAAGGATAAAAGAGCTTGGTACATTTGAGGATAACAGGAGGCTTAAGAGAATACAATCTAATACAGTACAATACAGTTTATACTGAAAATAGTAAAACTCTTTACTGCCAGGTCCAATGCCATGCAAGCAGATTTAGGTAACTTGCTTAATTTAGATGCTAATTAAAATGCTCAAACCACTGTAAACTAGCCTTATAACCCAACATCACTAACCAATTTAACTCTGATTAGCAAACAATATTAAACTACAAACACTGCTAACTAGCTAGCTGCTGCAAATGTGTGAATTTTAGAATATTAACACCAGTCAGCAAAACAGTAGCCTAAACAGCATAGTTATGCAAGGCTGTTTAATTTAATAAAAAAACTGCTTACAGTAAAGCCTCCTTTATGAAATCAAGCTAAACTCGTAGTACACCAGTACTAAATTGTTTATAGTATAAATCCTTCCAATAGAACAAAAACAAAATCTCCACAAAGTTTGATGAGGATATTTTATTGATGCCCTGAGTTGAGTCAAGAAAAAAACAAAAATGACCAAAAAAGGCCAAAATTGGTAGTCCTCTGACAATTAACAGTAATTCCTCCATGGCAAATTGTTGCAGCTCATGCAAATGACATGGTCTTGGAGCATAGACCATAATCTTGAGCTCCCACTTTAGATTCTCTGTAGAATTGAGTTCTGAGCTTCGAGCAGGCCACTCCAGGACATTGATTTTGGTGTTCTTTTCCGCCAAAGTTTTGGTTTTTCAAACCAAAAGACAGAAGTCCAAAACTCATCCCTATGTTTCACAGATAAACGTCAGTCTTGCTTTGATGCTCTCACAAAAAGTCTTCCTTGAAACTTAAAGTTCAGAAGAGGCCAGTTCAGCTCCAGTCATCTTCACAGAGACTTCCAGGGGTTCTTCTTGATATTTTTGATTATTTCCTCTCCCAGATTTGTTTCTAACAGGATGTGTCTCCTTGTACTTTGCGATGATGTAATGTTTTGGACACCTTGAAATGCTTGGAAATGGCAGTATAGCTGTCTGGACCAGAGAAAACCCATGCAGACATGGGGAGAACATGCAAACTCCATACAGAGAGGACCCCGGTCGCCCGGCCGTCTACACCACAGGTCCAGTATATTTGGAATGAAGTATGCAAGTGAGAAGGTATATATGAATATATGATTTGTTTAAATTAATTTATTAATATTCATAAATGAAATTTAAAAATGTTGTTCTCTGAGCTCGCTTAATAACAAAGCTAAAGAAAATGTCTTTGCATTGATCAAACCAAAAAAATAAAGATAAATTTTGTCATTTATCATATTAAATTCAGTCTTTTAGCCACCTGCTATGACTTATTTTTAACAAAACAAAAGAAAATCCAAATTTGATTTGTATGGAAACTGTATGAAATTCAAATATCTGGTTAAAAGCTGATCCAGACTATAACTACACTCTCAGAAAAAAGGTAGGACACTGTCATTGGGGCAGTACCCTTGTTTTCACTGTAGTGGTACCCTCAGGGGTACATAACTGAACCATGATCCACTGAAATTATATTTTCTACTATGTACTGACTCCACACAACACACCTCACTGCCAGGCTTTTTATTAAATTGTTCTGTTTTAGTGGAGATGGGTGTGCTGCTGACTTCGACTAAAGACGTTATAGGGTGGTGGAAGGAATACTTTGAGGACCTTCTCAATCCCACCGACACGTTCTCCAGTGAGGAGGCAGAGTCTGGGAACATGGGAATAAGCTTGTCCATTACAGAGGCCGAAGTCGCTAAGGTAGTTAGAAGCTCCTTGGTGGCAAGGTTCCAGGGGTGGATGAGATCCGCCCTGAGTTCCTCAAGGCTCTGGATGTTGTGGGGCTGTCTTGGTTGACACGCCTTTTCAACATTGCATTGACATCGAGGGCGGTGCCACTGGATTGGCAGACTGGGGTGGTGGTGCCTCTTTTTAAAAAAGGGGACCGGAGGGTGTGGTCCAACTACAGGGGGGAATCACACTCCTCAGCCTCCCTGGTAAGGTCTATGCAGGGGTATTGGAGAAGAGAGTCCAGCTTATAGTCGAACCTCGGATCCAGGAGGAGCAGTGCGGGTTCCGCCCTGGTCGTGGAACACTGGACCAACTCTTCACCCTCTCCAGGATTCTGGAGGGTTCATGGGAGTTTGCCCAACCAGTCCACATGTGCTTTGTGGATCTGGAGAAGGCATTCGACTATGTTCCCCGGGGTATTCTGTGGGAGGTGCTTCGGGAGTACGGGGTACATGGCTCTTTGCTACGAGCCATTCAGGCCCTGTACAAACAAAGCTGGAGTTTGGTTCGCATAGCCGGCAGAAAGTCAGACTCGTTCCCAGTGAGAGTTGGACTCCGTCAGGGCTGCCCTTTGTCACCGATTCTATTCAGAATTTTTATGGATAGAATTTCTAGGTGCAGTCAGGGGATGGAGGGTGTCCGGTTTGGTGACCTCAGGGTTTGTGTAAAGTGATCATTAAAATGTAAACAGAGTCATTCAGACTGGTTTGGTGTTAAGTGCTCTGTTCTAGAGAAACTTACTGAGTCAGAATTGTTCGTAGTAGTAGTTACAGGAACCAGACGTCTGAAGAGTTTAATGTCTCTAAAAGCTACACTACAGAAAAAGATTACATTAAATTGATAATAAATATGTTGCCTGATGCCTGAGAGTTTTACAATAGTTTTGGAATAAGCAGTTTGGACCAGTGAAATATTCCCCTTTAATGGTTCTGTTTCACTTGTTTTAAAGGTTTTGATAAAAAAAAGACTGATAAACACTGAAGGAAGCAGGACACTGCCTGCTCAGCTATAAGTATCACGTTCATATGTCTATTCTTTGAGCATTTGAATCAAGACTATGTTCTGTGTGTAACTGCTCCCTTACTGCAAGAATAAAAGACTTCAAAGACAACCAGTGATCCCAGGCTGTTTTTAAACAGAGAATCTTTCTTACAACTTGGGCCTTTGAGCCGGATCCCAACATCTGACTTGAACTGCGTGGGGGAGTCTGAGACTCCTTTACAAAAAGACCTTTGGCACGCTCTGAAGAGAGCAGTTGTGCTTTAAAAAGAGGCCAGGATTCTCTGGGCAGTGGAGGAGTGACGGGATCACCCATAGATGCTGGGACACTGGAAATTTGAAGGTAAGAAACTGGGTTTCCAATCCTACCTGATTCCCGCTGCAAAGCCCACCATGCCACCTGGATTGCTTTAGACATGCTGCTGGCCGAAAGGGGTGGTGCATGCAACATGTTTGTGGATTTATGTTGTACATTCATATGCAATAACACCTCCCCAGATGGCAGCTTCACCAGGGCTCTTCATGGCCTAGAAGCTCTATCTAAAGAAATGCACAATAATGCTGGAGTTGACACTACACTACTGGAATCCTGGTTTGGGAAGTTTAGTGCTCTTGCCTCTTCTGTTTTGATTTCTGTTGCAGTTGCAGCCGCTCTCATCACCATTTGTGGATGTTGCTTCATCCCATGTGCAAGAGGACTCGCCCTGTGCCTCATCGACTCTGCAGTCACCAAAGTCATGATGACCGAGGCACTCAACCCAGACTATTCAGGCTACACAGCCATGCTGACTGAACAAGACTCTCGAGATTCTCGACTGTAACCAAACGGACAGTGAACACACAAGTGAATGATTTATGAAGCAATTTATGAAAATCTAACGAAGAGTAAACTGTAGAAAGTAATCCAGATGTACACTGTCAGTTCAATTGCATTAATCATATATCAATTTGATTGCATTAATCACTTGTTGGGTCAGTTGCATTAATGATTTAACTGACCTTGCTTAAAACCCCTCACATATAGTATAAACAGGAGGGAAATGCTAGAAAAACTAAACTTTATACTCTGTGCCGTAACTGAAGACTATTACATTCTAGGCTGTGATGTGAGCATTGCAAGGTCACATAAGAAAAAGAGATGTGTTAGCATTAATCGTGTAAGGATAAAAATATGTATAAGCATTAAAATACTCGTAGGGGTTGTGCGCACGAAGCTAAAAAGGAGCTACACCAGTTCTCAGTAAACCGGATTCCTCACTTCTCAAATTAACTGCCGAGAACTGGTGCGGTCAACACTGAAGGAAGAAGGACACTGCCTGCTCTGCTATAAGTATCACGTTCGTATGTCTATTTTTTGAGAATTTACATCCAGACTATGTTCTGAGTGTAACTGCTCCCTTGCTGCAAGAATAAAAGACTTCAAATACAACCAGTGATTCCAGGCTGTTTATAAACAGAGAATTTTTCTTACAAAGACACTTGACTTGAAATCCACATCTGTTTATTGCACTGATTGAACTGCTTTGTGTCTGTTTCAGGGCTTCAAACTCCAATTTACTTTCATATTTCTAAATGGTCCAGCAGGCAAATGGTATGTTATAGCACAACACAAGCTACACCGGCTATTTACAATGTCAATACAATAATTTACAATATTTCTTTTGATTACAATTTGAAGCTGGTTGACGATACATTTTAGTGTGGGGCCTATATGACTATTTAATGTAGGAATACATGGGTGAGTGAAGAATCTCAATAAGTACTTAAACTTACCTCTGTGCTGAGGATCTGCTGTATGTGAGTGAGAGGTTTTGTCGTCTTTCACCGGATTTTTAATATACATATTATCTGCAGTTACTGCATTGGAGTCCTCATAGGCATTAATGTCTTCATATGAATGTCCACTGCTGTCTGAATTTCTTCTGTTGTCTGCAGTAATTCCTGAATTTTCATATATATCCTCCATCATATCTGCTCTGACTGATGTTAACTTTAATACCTAACTCTAAAAGTGACCCTGTATGCACTGCCTGTCAGCTTAAAACTGCTGGAGGCAGGAAGTGACTGCAGAGCTTTTGTGCTCAGTGATAATGACTGTGTTAGATAGTGACACTTGTCACATATGTGAAACTGTTATGACGTTTAAGATGCGCGAGTCATATGCAGGGGTGTTGGGCCACAAATAACGATGGACCTAGCTAGGCCCTCCAAAAGCCTTGAAAGTCTGATACTCTCTATTATAATAAAAAATAAATGATATGAGTCTGCATCTTCCATAATAACCTGCTTATCTGCTTGTCGTTTCCTTCATTTATGTAACGAAATTTGAAGTTCGTTTTAGGTTATCGACTAAAAATTACAATATCAAACAATATCAGTGTTGATTAAAAGTCAGGCTGGTGTAACTGGTCTCTAACTGGTCTCTCTCTATAGTCAGGTTGGTGTAACTGGTCTGTAGCTGGTCTCTCTCTATAGTCAGGCTGGTGTAGCTGGTCTCTAACTGGTCTCTCTCTATAGTCAGGCTGGTGTAACTGGTCTGTAACTGGTCTCTCTCTATAGTCAGGCCGGTGTAACTGGTCTCTCTTTACACTGATGCCACAAATGGCCCCTCCCAGTCCTGTCCATGTGTTCATGTTGTGTTTTGATCTTCCATGTGCAGTTGTTTTGGTTTCCTAGTATGGCCCCTTTTTTTGGTGACTCCTCCCCTGATTATTCTTACCTGTGTTCCCATCTGTGTCTGTGAACCCTTGTTAGCCCTCTTGCATTTAAACCCTGTGTTTTCATTAGTCTAGTGCTGGTCTCTGTCTGTCTGAACTGTCATCTGCTGTGTTGGATGTTCTGTTCTGTTCTGGTTTGTCTGTCATGTCTGCTCCCCGATCTATCCATGTTGCATGTATGCAAAGCGCATAGTCCATAACCGGATCAGTGGGCCAAATTTTAGGATAAATCCTGCGTAGTGCCGTAAATAATGATGCTTTGGTCTCAAGTTGTTATCTGGAAACAGTGCCTTCCTGGAATCCAAATATTCTTGAATGAGAGCATCTAAGTAAGCAACCCCCGGCTTGGAAATTTTCTGAGCACAAACCAAGTCAACTATGTCTTTCAGTTGTAGAGTTAATTGCCACACATCATCTTGTGGATCCTGCACTCTGTCTCCAATTATTAGAGGCAATAATCTTAAAAAATTCCAATTTTTAAAGATTATTTTGTCCATTATGTCCAAAATGCAGTGCAAGAGATTTGTCCACAGATTTTATAGATACTCTTTCAAGATGTGTCAGGAGTTACCTAAATTATTGGAATTCTGAAAAAAGCCCAGATATACTGTTTTATTACTTTGCTCAGAATCAGAATATGATTTTGCACTTGTACGGCACGTAATGGTTTGTGTATTTAACTGAGAAAAGCAATACAAAATGTACATTTTCTCTTACTTGCCCAAAAGCTATTAGATTCAACAGTAACAAAATGTGTTTTTCACAAAAAATAAACTGAAAAATTACAGTTCGTGCTGTTATTTAAATTTTACGGAATATTACGGTTAAAAACACAGTGCAAGAGTATTTCACATTGGAATAACGTATTTTTTCCAGAGAAGAGATGTAAGAAAGTGTTTTAGACGTTATACATATTTACAGTATTTTACTGTTACAGAAACTGTATTGAACCTTTTTAGAGTTTACAGTCTTTTACTGTCATGCTTTCACAGTTTTTCACTGTAAAATCTACAGACATTGTTTACAGTGCACTTTCTCCAGACCTGTATCCCATAAAAACCTATGGGATCAGCTGAGTCGCTGTGTAAAGGCTCATAACTCTGAACCTCAATGACCTGAGGGCCGGCCCTTCAAGAAGAGTGGGATGCCATGCCTCAGCAGACAATGAGTCAATTGTGAACAGCGTGAGACGTCGTTGTCAAGCTGTAATTGATGCTCAAGGACACATGACAAGTTATTGAGACACTGTTGGGGTAACGTTACACCCACCAGTGTTGTTGGCTTTTGTTTCAGTAAATTGTTTGAGATGCGGAAATCACCACTGCACGCTTCTACTTAAATGATCTACTTTCATGATATAACATCACAGTAGCGTGAACTTTTTACATTTTCCATAAATTTCACCCAAAAGCCAAATATCCCTAACTTTTGGTGAGTTGTGTATATTACCCCACAGTTTGCCTGGTTCCTTGGGAAGTTTTGCAGGACGAGGATTTATTTGAAGACCATTAATAAATGGCCATATGAAGAAGCTCTCAGGAGCTGCTGCTCTTCTAGTAGGAAAGAGACATTTAATGAATTTCAATGAAAAGGGACATATGAATGTTTACATTCATTTAATTAAACCAATGTCCAATGCATACTCATTGCCCATCTTGCACATCTGGACAGGGTTTTATAGCTGCATTGTGTAACCTTTGGCAAAAACATTGATGACCTTCATGGTGTCCATGCTTTTTGTGGCTCTTAGCTTAGACTTTGTGCAGCCAAAGCTTTTAGGTTTTGGGTAATGTGGAGCATTCTTATAAACATGAGTGACTTTAGTTTAACCAGATGACTGCGTTCACCACAGCAGTGAGGGTATAAGGGGAAGGACGACAACCCTCAGTAATGAAAACAATTCAATGAGCAAATGTGAAGATAAAATGGAGAAAATAACTTTAGCATTCTTTAGATATTGATGAACCCCAAATAGGCAGAAACTGCATTTTATGGCTAAAAAAAAGGGGGCACCTCAAGATTCTTCCTTCCAATATTTTAGACAGTGTATATTTAGTGTAGTACCACCAACGGCCAACTTAAAAACTAATCCAACACTATTCAGTTATACACACGCTGCTGTGTAATATGATCAGTTCTGCATGGTATTTGAAATGAAATACTAGTTAAATATTTGTGCTGCACACACATTTCCCAGTTGGTCTACCAGGCTTGAGACTATCACCCCACAAGTCAGGATACTGTTGAGGCTGAACGACTATACCATGCTTCTTTATGCATTAGGCATTATGCATTATGTACTAAACACTGTATGCTTTAAAGTCCAGGGTGTGTGAGCTGTAGCACTCATGCTGCTGCATTGCTCCCATCACACAAAGGCAGCACAGGAGAATTAGGCATAACAGTCTACATGACCGTATCCTGATGAAGGAATAAAGAGAGCTGCATAAATGTAGGTAGATCAACATCATCCCAAACCATCTTAGCCACAGTGGGGTAGAACATCCCTAAATGACTCTGTGAGGACATTAAGGTTCACAAACTATAAGAAAAACTTGCTTGTGCAGAAGAACCATGTGATTCACACATCTTAAAGTCACAACCTCCTTCATTTATGCCAGGCTATTTACAGTCACAATTGAGCTGTGACTCTGCTGTGACTTCCTACCAGCAGCAGCAGCATTAAGCTGACATACAGTGCATACAGAGCCATTTTTGGAGTTTTCAGAGTTATTAAAGTTAACGTCAGTCCGAGCAGAATGGAAATGGAGGATATTTATGCAAATTCAGGATTTACTGCAGACACGAGAAGAACTTCAGACAGCAGTGGACACTCATATGAGGACATTAACGCCTATGAGGACAACATCAACATCAGGGGCAACAAAAGGAACTCCGGTACAGCAACTGCAGGGAATATACACGTTAAAAATGCTGAGGAAGACGACAAAGCCTCTCACTCACATACAGCAGATCCGCAGCACAGAGGTAAGTTTAAGTCCTTTTTGGAATTTTTAACCAGTGTATTTTTATATTAAATAGTGATGTAGGCCCACATGACCTTAACATAACATAACATTACATACGTAACATACTGTGATGCAGTTGGTCAGGCTGCTCTCAATGGTGCAGCGATAGAAGTTCACCAGGATGTCTGAGGACAGGTGGTTCATCCTCAGCCTCTTCAGAAAGAAGAGGCGCTGGTGAGCCTTCTTTACCAGCTTGGAGCAGCTGGTCATCCAGATGAGATCCTCGGAGATGTGGACACCAAGGAACTTGAAGCTGTTCACACGCTCCACTGCCGTCCCCTTGATGTGGATGGGTGGATGTGGGTCAGCATTCCTTCTGAAGTCCACAATGAGCTCCTTAGTTTTCTCAGCGTTGAGCAGAAGGTTGTTAGTGTCGCACCACTCAGCCAGATGATCCACCTCCTCCCTATAGGCTGTCTCATCATTGTTTTTGATGAGGCCAATCACCGTGATGTCATCTGCAAACTTAATGATGGTATTGGAACCATCGACAGGCTTGCAGTCATGGGTGAAGAGGGAGTAGAGGAAGGGACTCATCACACAGCCTTGTGGTACACCGGTGTTTATGGTGATGGTGGATGAGCAGTGGTTGTCCCACTGGATATGTTGGGGTCGGTTGGTCAGGAAGTCCAGTAACCAGTTGCACATGAGGGAAATAATGCCCAAGTCTGTGAGTTTTGTGATGAGTTTTGAGGGGATGACTGTGTTGAATGCTGAACTGAAGTCTAGGAACAGCATCCTGATGGAGGTATTTTTATTGTCTAGGTGTGAGAGGACAGAGTGCAGTGCTATGGAGACTGCATCCTCTGTGCTCCTATTCTGGCGGTATGCAAATTGGTGGGCGTCCAGGGTGGGGGGGGGGACAGGATTTGAGCTGTGCTAGGACCAGCCGCCCAAAGCACTTTGTGATGATGGGGGTGAGGGCTACCGGGCGGTAGTCATTCAGTCGTGATTAATATCTCAGCCAACATCTCCTGACATTGTAGCTAGCAGGTATATCTTGCATTGCACTGTATCAGTCAGGAGCAATCCAGCATAAGATTGTTTGCTCTCAAGCCCACGTAGAAACTTTGTACGAGAAAGCAAATATGAGTTTGAGGCCCTGAGACAGACGCAAGTCAGATCACGCAATCACAAATGTCTATAATACAAATACGGCCATTTCATTTACTATCCAAAACCACTAGTGAACCTACAGGGGTCTTCTGAGTTTTACTAGAGAAGGTAGAATAGTGGGAAATCTGAAAAAAAGTTGTTGGGGGCGGGGGGTTGCCTCACAATCCCCCTTGCAAGTACTCTCCACCATGAATGGCTTTAAAAAAATCTTAAAACAATGTCTCAGGCATCAAGGCAGCATGTTTGTAACCAATTAACATAATAGTTTTTGTGATTTTGACCTTTAGAGACATTAAACTCTTCGGCATTCCACATCAAACCACTCTGGATGGCTTTGCTTACATCTTAATCATTGCTTTATACAGAAATCTAGTGGTGTTTCCCTTTAAATATATATAGCGCGGCCCACAGCAAGCAAAAATAAACAAAACAGGAAGAGAGCTACACACTCAACAAGCCACATGTGCAGATAACATAGCAAAGGCAATGTGCATGAATGTGAATTACTGCCAACAACCACAAGAGGGAGCCATTCAGCTGATGACTGATGGCAATCTGAGGCTTTGAAACACAAATACTGCATTTGACTTGCAAGTCAGAGACTCTCTCAGTGTGGCTCACTCATTGTAGCCAAATAACCAAACATGAGTATGGTCATTAGTACGTGGCTTAGCATCTCATAACCTACTGAGACAGGGGTTACAATCTCAGCTTCTGGTCGGCTGGTTCTGAAGATAAGACATATTTCCCTCTTCTAATGCTGAATTCAACCCACAAATGTCTGGCTAATTCACTGTTAGAGTCGAATCAGGTATTTAATGAGGTAGAAGGCTAAACTCCCACCAGGACCAGAGTGCAACAAACAAAGCCTCAAGATCCTTCTTTCAGCATTTTAAACAGTGTATATTTAGTGTAGTACCACATTGAGCCCCTAGGGGAGCACCAATGGCCAACTTAAAAACTAATCCAACACTTCAGTTATTCACACACTGCTGTGTAATATGCTCAGTTCTGCATGGTATTTTAGAAGATAGACAAGGAGCCGTTTTTTCCCACGCGCTGTGCACATTGTGCACCAAAAGACACAGAAATAAGCCATAAAACACGATGCAAATTAAATTAAAAACTTGCTAAAAAGTTCTTTAATCTGATTCATGGACATTATCAAATCAAATACTAGTTAAATATTTGTGCTGCACACACATTGCCCAGGTGGTCTACCAGGCTTGAGACTATCACCCCACAAGTCAGGATACTGTTGAGGCTGAACGACTATACCATGCTCCTTTATGCATTAGGCATTATGCATTATGTACTAAACACTGTATGCTTTAAAGTCCAGGGTGTGTGAGCTGTAGCACTCATGCTGCTGCATTGCTCCCATCACACAAAGGCAGCACAGGTGAATTAGGCATAACAGTCTACATGACCGTATCCTGATGAAGGAATAAAGAGAGCTGCGTAAATGTAGGTAGAGCCCCCAATGTGTTATACCACATTGATCCCCTAGGGGGCACCTCAAGATCCTTCATTCAGCATTTTAAACAGTGTATATTTAGTGTAGTACCACATTGATCCACATTGGCCAACTTAAAAACTAATCCAACACTATTCAGTTATACACACACTGCTGTGTAATGGACCAGGCAGGCCAAATTAAAATGCATTGCTATTGTTTGTCCTAGTACTCACTCCAATATGATCAGTTCTGCATGGTATTTTAGAAGACAGACAAGGAGCCGTTTTTCCCCCCCCCCCACGTGATTGCCGCCACACCTGCTTACATTTACATTTATGGCATTTGGCTGATGCTCTTGTCCAGAGCGACTTACAATTTGATCATTTTACATAGGTAGGCCAAGGCGGTGTTAGGAGTCTTGCCCAAGGACTCTTATTGGTATAGTGTAGGGTGTTCGCCCAGGTGGGGATTGAACCCCAGTCTACAGTGTAGAAGGCAGAGGTGTTAACCACTACACTAACCAACCACCTGCTTGAGACCATCTGAACCAAACAAATGAATCTTGGTCTCATCAGACCATAGGACATGGTTCCAGTAATCCACATCCTTTGTTGACATGTCGTCAGCAAACTGTTTGTGGGCTTTCTTGTGTACAGACTTCAGAAGAGGCTTCTTTCTGGGGTGACAGCCATGCAGACCAATTTGATGTAGTGTGCAGCGTATGGTCTGAGCACTGACAGGCTGACCCCCCACCTCTTCAATCTCTGCAGCAATGCTGACAGCACTCCTGCGCCTATCTTTCAAAGACAGCATGTGGCTGTGACGCTGAGCATGTGCACTCAGCTTCTTTGGACAACCAACACAAGGTCTGTTCTGAGTGGACCCTGCTCTTTTAAAATGCTGGATGATCTTGGCCACTGTGCTGCAGCTCATTTTCAGGGTGTTGGCAATCTTGTAGCCTTGGGCATCTTCATGTAGTGCAACAATTCGTCCTCAGAGAGTTCTTTGCCATGAGGTGCCGTGTTGGAACTTTCAGTGACCAGTATGAGAGAGTGTGAGAGCTGTACTACAAATTTGAACACACCTGCTCCCTATGCACACCTGAGACCTAGTAACACTAACGAGTCACATGACATTTTGGAGGGAAAATGACAAGCAGTGCTCAATTTGGACATTTAGGGGTGTAGTCTGTCTCTTAGGGGTGTACTCACTTTTGTTGCCGGTGGTTTAGACATCAATGGCTGTATATTGAGTTATTTTGAGAGAAGAATAAATTTACACTGTTATATAAGCTGCACACTGCACTTCTTTTCATTGTGTCAGTGTCATTTTGTCAGTGTTGTCCCATGAAAAGATATATACTTAAATATTTGCAGAAATGTGAGGGGTGTACTCACATTGGTGATACACTGTATGAAATAAAGCTATGCCTCGTTTTTTCTACTCACAATAACAACCAAAAATGAAAATCATGCCATTTTCTAGTTTTTCAATAATAGATTTTCAAATGAAAATCCAGTGACCAAAAGTACAGACAGCACCCAGACCAACACAGAATTTTCTCTTTAGTCGAATAATCAATTTGAATATAAAAACCATGATAAACAACTTGTTTTCTGTTCTTTTTTTTCTCACAGAAATAGGAAAAATAACAACAATCATTCAGATTCAGATTCCTTTATTGATCCCAGGCGGAAATTGCAGTTGTTACAGTTGCAGCCATTTATGTAAAAATAAACACTTTACTAATAATTTAAGACAATATAGAGAAATTTACAGTATGTACACCAGATTTAAGTACTTAGGAATATAGTAAGGTGGCGGTGATTGTGATAGTAATGTGTGTTTGTTTCCAATTAAGTGCATACATGAATGAACCAATGATACACAGAGAATTTCCATTTAACTCAGATTTTTTCCCTTTTTTTTCTAGAACTTAATTTAAAATTGTGTGAAAATATCCATGCTGTGAAGGCTATCATCTCTGTCGCCTTGCCATATTCTAAATCTAGTCAACCCACAACCGTACATCAACTGCAAGAGACCATCCTTCATTACGTGTCCAGTCATAACATCATTAAGTACAAGTTATTTTTTTTTAAGCATCATCAACAGTCCAGTATTAATTGTGTCCACGCCTTTGCTTTGTTACAGCTTTTATTTTTGGAAGACTTTGGCTGAATCCCAAATGGCTTCCTATTCCATGTGCAGTGCCTTCTGTAGGTCATGGAATAAAGGCTTTTACATTCAAATCATGCATTATGTATCAAACAGAAAGCCATCTTATAAACTGTATGGCTCTCCTGCTAACATTTCATGCATAATTTGGGTGTAGAGTCATAGTTTTATGACTTATACAGTCAAAAATCAATGAGCCATTCAAGATTCAGCTTTGCTTTCACTTTTTTTAAAGAAATCGGGAATATTTTTCCACAACTCTGAACCCTGACATAAATCACTATATCCATGTTTTTGTTTTTGTTGTAGTTTTTTTAATGTGGCACTACATTGTCTGTTCCAACTTATCAAATGTCAGAAAAAACTAATATTGTGAGATAATATTTATCATGAATAGTTTGTGAAGTGCCTTAATATTGTATTAATGATTAAATGATCATTTAAGATCTTATTGTATCATGTACAACCTCATTTCCAAAAAAGTTGGGACGCGGTGCAGAATGTCTATGCCCATTTTGAATTTGATACCAACAACACGTTCCAAAAAAGTTGGGACCTCTGTGCTGTATCACTTCTTCATTTAACAATATTCTGTAAGCATTTGGGGACTGAGGAGACCAAGTTGCTGTGGTTTTGAAAGTTAAATGTTTTCACATTCTTATTTGATATAGGATTTCAGCTTGACAACAGCTCTGGGGCTCATTTATTGTATTTTTCATTTCATAACAATCCAAATGTTATCAGTGAGTGACAGGTCTGGACTGCTGGCAGGTCAGACTATTTTAATACAGAGCAGTTGTAATACATGCAGAATGTGGTTTGACATTGTCTTGCTGAAATAATCAAGGCCTTCCCTGAAGAAGACGTCATCTGGATGGCAGCATATGTTGTCAAAACCTGTTTATATCATTCAGCATTAATGATGCTTTCACAGATGTGCATGTCACCCATGCCATGTGTGCTAATGCACCCTAAAGCATCATGAATACTGGCTGTTGAACTGTGCAACAATTACAAGCTGATTGGTCTTTGTCCTGGAGGACACGGCATCCATGAGTTTCATATGTTGATTTGTCTGACCACAGGACACTTTTCCACTTCCCCTCAGTCCATTTTAAATCAGCTCAGGCCCAGAGAAGGCGCTGGCATTTCTGAGACCTGTTTATATTTGGTTTCTTCTTTGATTTTTGAGTTTTAACTTGCATTTATGGTTGCAGCGAAAAATTGTGTTTATAGATAGTGGTTTCCAAAAGTGTCTCTGAGCCCATGAAGTGATGTCCACTATAGAATAGTGTCTGTTTTTAATGCAGTGCCTCGTGAGGGCCCAAAGATCATGGCCAACTTGTTTTTTATACTGGTTTTTGGCCTCGTCCCTTGCATACAGAGATTTCTTCATATTCACTGAATCTTTTAATGATATTATGTACCATAGATGATGAAAAGAAAAGGTTCTTTGCTGTTTTATGTCGAGAAACATTCTTGAATTGTGGTACTATTTGATCACACAGTCTTTCACAGAGTGATAAATCCCTCTTCATCTTTACTTCTGAAAGACTCAGCCTCTCTGAGATGCTCTTTTTATACCTAATCATGTTACTGACCTGTTGTCAATCAACCACCAGGTTTAGCGTTAAACAACTATTTTGGGACATGTTGGCATTAAATTGAAAATGGGCATATATTTTTCATAAAAACAAAATAAAATTTTCAGTTTCAACATTTGATATGTTGTCTTTGAAGCATTTTCAATGAAATATAGGTTTGAAATAATTTGCATGTCGTTGCATTTTGTTTTTATTTACATTTTGCACAGTGTCACAGCTTTTTTGGAAATGGGGTTGTAGTAATGTTTTTAATACAAACTGCACTGCACATGTCTGTTGTAAATAAAAAGCAGCTATTATGTGCAAACAATTTAGCCAATAACAGCGCAAACGCAGGTGTTATATCTTACCCCAAAGGTGGGGTTAATTATCACAGACTCAAGTGTTGGTTTTATTTCCAAGAAGAGTCTGTT
Organism: Pygocentrus nattereri; assembly: GCF_015220715.1. Lineage (NCBI taxonomy): Eukaryota > Metazoa > Chordata > Actinopteri > Characiformes > Serrasalmidae > Pygocentrus > Pygocentrus nattereri. Next base: position 10,040,099 of record NC_051232.1, read on the forward strand.
AAATTTGGGCAAACACAATTGATTAAACAAATACCTTTATTAATTGAATCAAACGAGTTAAAAAAAAATGATAATCATAAAGAATAACAACACATTTCGACACAACTCATTTGAAATATATTGTATTCTTATTACATCCACAGTGTAATTTTGGATAAACTTGTAAATGATTTGGGATTTGTACGGGGAAGGGGGTTGGCATTCTCGCACTGATTACTTTGGGGGGCTTAGTTGTATCATCATATTAAAACTAACCCGACAGTGTGGAAGTTGTACTTTAGTCTGGCTAGCTCTCACTGTCAGCTGTGTATATGCTTCATTACAGCCAACAAGAGGGGGAATAAAATAGAACAGGTGTGAATGATGTGACTAATGCATACATACATACATACATACAATAAGGTAACTGAAATGACTTATTAATGCAGAAAATGTTAATGATAAACATCTTCAGTGTGAATCTCAAGAAATATCTGCGTGATTGCTTTTGAGAATTCGTGAAGGACATTGCTAACAAGAGAGTGACCAGACGTGCATTAGTACTTAAACCTGTTTAATTACATGGAAAAATATGTTACATTTTATGCTGTTAGTTTGTGCCCTGAGCCTCTCTTGTGAATAGTGAAAAGTTTTAGAGGAAGCACCAAAGACTGTATTTGTTTCCTTTTGTATCAAAGTAGTGTCATATCAAGAGCTACAGCTCAAACACTGTAGTTGTGTTTAATTTGTATCTTTCTTTCAAGGTATCATCACTGTTTTTTTGATTCTGGCGGTGTCTGAGCTCTAGGGTTGTTTGGACTCCTGAACTCTTATTTACAACATTCGGCTGACACTCTTATCCAGAGCAACTTACAATTTGATCATTTTACAAAGGTAGGCAAAGGCAGTGTTAGGAGTCTTACCCAAGTGTTAGGAGTCTTACCCAAGGACTCTTGGTGTAGTGTAGGGTGCTTTGCCAGGCAGGGATTGAACCCCAGACTACAGCATAGAAGGCAGAGGTGTTAACCACTATACTGTACTATACACACTACTGTAAATATCACACCAACAGGCACTTGTGATGTGAAATCCATGTTGTCTGAACAGCTGCTTTTAAAAGGTGTAATAATTATATCAATTTCTTTCTATCTTCAGGAAATTACACTGAAAGGAACAAATGCTACAGAGTGGCTACTGTGTGTCTTGGGCTGCTGTGCGTTGTCCTTCTGGTTGCCATCATACTTCTGACTAAAGAGAGAGACCAGTTACAGCCCAGTTACACCAGCATGATCACGGAGAGAGACCAGTTACAGCCCAGTTACACCAACCTAATTAAAGAGAGAGACCAGTTACAGACCAGTTACAACAGCATAATCACAGAGAGAGACCAGTTACAGACCAATTACAACAGCATAATCACAGAGAGAGACCAATTACAGACCAGTTACAACAGCATAATCACAGAGAGAGACCAGTTACAGACCAGTTACAACAGCATAATCACAGAGAGAGACCAGTTACAGACCAGTTACAACAGCATAGTCACAGAGAGAGACCAGTTACAGACCAGTTACACCAACCTAATTAAAGAGAGAGACCAGTTACGGACCAAATACACCAACCTAACTACAGAAAAACAACTACAGTTTAAAATTCAACAAACAGCAAAGGAAGAATTACAGAGCAGATACAACACCATGAGAAACCAGATGGACCTTTTGCAGAGAGAGAGAAACGGACTTCAACAGAAGCTGAATGACATATGTGAGTAAATAATTCAAAACTCATTTAAGACAGAAAAAGAAATACACAGCTATCCTAGGAAAAGCTTTGAGTCTGAGAGTAGAGAGGATGGTAATCATCCATTAACGCATTCTTTAAGTTTAAATGCCTCTAAAGCCTCTTTGGGTGCTGAGTCTTCACTTGTGCTGAAATATGAGAAAGATGAGCACAAGCACTGTAGGGATATTAGTTCAGTAAGACATCTATGTTTACGTCTTAATTTAGACAGTTGTAGAGGGCCTTAGATGAGAATTAGGTGTTAAAAAATAAATAATGATAATCTCCCTAGCAGGAGGTGGCCCACAAATGTCTACAGAGGTATAGACTTGAGCCATATGAATGATTTGATGCTTCGAGACTCAACAAGATCAAAAAAGACTTTCCTTTGACTTGAACAGCAAGGACTCTGACATTCACTTAGACTTGAGTCTTATAACCCGAAAATAAAAGACCCAAAGTAGAGGACAGATGGAGAGTCTACATGCAGATGGGTATTTTTTATGTGAATGGATTCGTTTTCTGACATAGGCCTACCAGAATGGTATCAAAAGTAAATAGGATATACAGCAACATTATCGAATATCTGTCATGATGCTTATGCTTGGTTTATTTTATTTCAGAACAATTGGAGCATGAGACATCAAATTTTCCTCCATTATCTAGAATCAAGAAAAGCATTAATTGCATCATTAAACTGATGCTCATCATGTAAACTCCAGGCTTACTTGAGAAACTTACCATGCTAGCTTACCATTTTCCTGATGGTAGTAAAACAAAAGAAATAGAGCAAGGCTTAATAAACAAAACCAGTTGTTTTAGATGCTTTTACAACCCCCCATTTCTGGAAAAGTTGTGACATTTTGTAAAACTAAACAAAAATGAGAATCTGCGATTTGTTAGTTATCTTGAACCTTTATTTAACTGACACAAAAGTTTCTAACTGACCTACAGTAACGTGGAGCGATGAGGCGGATGCATGTGCAGAGTAAAGCGAGATTTATTTTGGGCAAATCCAGGGTCGTTGTCGTCTAACAGTTCAGGTTCATACAGCAAACATGGAGTGATTGTGGGACAGACATGACGGACAGAACACAGGCTAAACACAGAGAACAAATAGCAAACGGAAAACTCAAACAAGCATGTCAAAACAATCAAAACAACTCCAACAAAGACCAACAAACACAAGGGGCAAACACAGGGCTTAAATACAAAACAAGGATAATGAGGGACAAGCGGAAAACAGGTGGCAATGATTCAGAGTTAGACAACAAGGGGGCTGGACTTAAACAAAGGACTCAAAACAAAGAAGCACGTGGACGGGATTGGAAGAAAACACAACACGAGCACATGGAGAGGACTGGGAGGGGCCAATCATGACACCAACTTGATTGCATTTTGCTAATATACACAAATTTAGATTTGATGCCTGCAACACACTCAAAAGAAGTTGGGACCGAGGCATGTTTACCTCTGTGTTACATCATCGTTCCTTTTATTTACACGTTTTAATTTTTATTCTGATGCTGCTGTACCATGTCAGTGGTACATACATGTATGTAAGTCACCCATGCCATGGGCACTGATGCACCCCTATACCATCACAGATGTTGGCTGTTGCACCTTTCGCTGATCAAAGTTTTTATGCTGACTTTCGCCTTTGGTGCAGAGAACTCGATGTCCTTTTACCAAAACCAAATTGAAATGTGGATTCATCTGACCACGTTACGCTTTTCCACGTCTTTTGGACCATCTGAATGGATGAGCTCAGACCCAGAAAACTCGATGGCATTTCTGCAAAAAAATTTATAGATTTGTCCTTACATTATAAAGGTACAAGCTGCTTTTTGTGATGCAGCAGTGGACCGTCTTAATGATTTCTCATGCATTGCCGTCTGAGGGCTCAAAAGTCACACCCATTCAACAGTGGTTTCTGGACTTGCCCGAAATGGACAGATTTTCTCTGGATTCCCTCAGTCTGTTCATAATATTCTGCATCATAAATTGTGAAATTCTTTGAAATCTTGCATTAAGAAACTCTTCAGTTCTTTCACAAACTGGTGAGTCACAACCCTGGCAGATGACTCTGTGGATGTGGTCTGAAACAGTTTCACTGCAGCAGCAGGGCAGCCAGATGTTCATAGCAGCCTCAGTCAAAGAGCAGGCTTGCCGTACTCCACTGTAGCTACATTAGGAAGGCTTCAACACTTTCCCGGGGACGAGCCTGGCTACAGCTTTGCTTGTATAACAGACCTCTTCAACTTTCTTTCTCAGTGTGGCTTGAATGGGCTTAAAGCATACCCAAACAAATGAAAACAAACATAGACGAACAAAAGACATGATTCTCAGATCTGATAGTGAAAGTTCTGCACAGTAGCTTATAGTCTCTGCTTTTCTTCTCTGATTCCCTAAAAATCTGCTGCGCTCGGATTTTCTCTGGCCTTAGGCCATCCCGTTTTGGGGTGCAGCCAGAGCACTCACGGGTCCTTCTCACATAATGGTGATTAGCTATTCACCGTCTCCAGCTCTGATTCGTGGTACACAGTCTATGAGCACAACTACTATCTGATCCACAATAACAGAACAAATGAAAGGTATCAGGGACAAATATGTCTCAAATACCATGACAGTCTGAATCATATGTTTTCTTATAGACAGATTGAACACCATGTTATCTTGAACCAACAAATATATTTAAAGAGACACAGTAGGCATTTTATATAGTATCTAGATACTATTTGGTACGAGTAACTCAACCACGATAAAAAAAGGTTTTCTACAGGAGAATTATTACATTAAGGCTAAGATTAACAAGGTAATAACATTCTGTATTCTTAGCATCTACTGACAGAAAGAGATATATAGGAAATGAACAAAACAAAATAATAACTCATAACAATATGAAGTTTTAAACATCATGCAGACATGATTGAGCTCTTTCACTCCTTGAGAGAATGGCTTGTGCAAGGGTAGCAATAGCAGGTCTTGATGAGGTTATGGGTCCATGTTGAAAATATCAATCAATTCTAAAACGTAGCTTTGTGATATGTCAAAACAACCTTGTTGTTGGTCTGTCCAGTCTTCTTGTGACAAATGAGGATGAGGGATTAACATTTGGAGATGATATCAGTTTTAGAAACTTGGTTTTCGACAAATTTCATACAAATGACCCTCAAGAAAGTCTTTCATTGTTCCTGTAACCCACTACTGAGTATGTACACGTCGATGGTAGGCCAGGTTCAATAGGCTAAAGAATAAGAGACACTAGGTTCTGGGGAGAGAGTGGAAAAGACTGCAATTAAAAGACGCCACACCAGGATATAAGTTTTTCTTTCTTTTAGTAAGAAATTGAAAAGTTGAAATATTTACAGTTACCCAAAATAAAAGATCGGACCCTTTAAAATAAAATAAAAATGAATTGTCCTTCAAAACTTGGGAAATAGTCCTTTAAATCCTCAAAAGAGAAAAGTTAGAGAGTTCCTTTCAAGTAGTTCAGTTCAAGGCGTTATTCCTTGGTTCAGTTCGTAAACTGTGGTGGGTGGCTCGCCATCTAATGTAGTCCACAAATCCTCAGCGGGATCCAGATCCAGCTCAAAAACTTGACCGAGACGATTCAAACAAAAGAAATACTCGACGAACCAAAGCTTCTGGTCTTCAAACATACAGCATTTACAGAGCTGGTCGCTCAGCACTCCGAAAGGAAACTTAAACTTCATAAACAACTTAGAATTAGTTTCTTTCAATTGTTTCTGGCTCTGAAGACATGGAGCCTCCAACTATCTGGCCCTCATCAGCTCAACAGACTGACCGGCTCCATGGGAAGCCGAATGCTTGCAAAACAGCATGTCAAAATAAAAGAACCAGATCGTAACTGTCACAGTAAAAGTACTGCTATATTAAATACTTTGTACATTCAAATCGTGTTTTTAACAATAACAACCCATCATTCATGAATTGATTCACTAGGATTATCACTATTATCCCATTTTACTATTTATGCTTTTTATCACGAATTATTGTACCTTTTTATTATGCATTTGTCAACTGCAAATTTGTTACATTCCATTCTCTGAACTCTGATTGAAGGGTTACTGGTTCAGGGCCTAATTTGTGGCAAGAGCTGTAAACCGTAGAATTTGTGAGGGTCTGAAAACAATATTATGGCTGCAATTCAGACTCTGCCAAGCTATTAGCTTTGGGGTTATGATGATATCTTGTAAACAAAGTGTTATGTAAGCCGAACCCAAGTGGTATCCACTACACTGAGCCTTTAGCGGATTCTCCTTTTTATGACTTTGGTAAGAATGTCTGTTACCAATGCACCTGCTTAGTGTGAAATGTTTTTAAATGGTGTAAATTGAAAATTCTATAAACTTTTCACTCTTATTTTGTCCCAAATCCCTACTTTTTTCCAAGTGTGTTGCAGACATCAAATTTTGTTTATATTTACAGTGTAATTGTAATTCTTCGTCATTTTGTCAGTTAATTGTTCAATTGACCTACCTATTATTTTTATTACATTTTACAAAATGTCCCAACTTTCCTGGAAATGGGGTTACTAATTCAAAACAGCACAAAGAATATATTTAACATTTTACCTTTAGCAACATGATTGGTTTTTGGCTAATTTCAAATCTGATGGCTGATGTTATGTGTGCATAAAGGGCAAGGCTGAAACCAACATTGAAAGACTGACCTGGCAGTACTACATTAAAGCCATGCTTCCATTATAAATATAACCACATGGAATCAAGGATACTTTGGAAAAGCCTTGTCAGTATAAACTATACAATGAATGCAAATGAATTTACTTCTACTCAAACTAAAAGCCATATATAACCAAAATCCAGAAATGTTGGATTCTCTAGAAGGACTGACTTAAAACGGAAACATGCTATGGTCTGACGAGTTCACTAATTACACAGATTGTTTATGGAAATAATGCATGTCATGTTCTCTGAGCCAAAGAGAACTCAACCCATCACTATATTTACTTGAAGAAAACGTGCAGGAACACAGTGGTAAACAGGTCCCTATACCAACAGGTTGCAGGCATCAAATTTAGAATAAGCATACAAAAAAATAAATAAATTGTTGAGACATTTAATATCTCATAACAATTCATATGTATTTGTACTGTTCTCAATTGAATAAAGATGAAAAAAGATTAGCAAGTCACTGCTAACCTTTTTCCTACTCTCCTAGCTTTTTTGGAATTGTGTTTGTACAACAATAAACTATTAAGAGGCTTTCATTAAAAAGGCCATATTACCATGACAATGCTTTGACTGGCCTGTTCAGGACTCATTGACTTGAGACTTGACTCGGGGCTTGAGCGTCTCCTGTCCTCACTTCTGAAGATTCATACTTAAAAATGGGTTCAACCTAAAAAAACTTTTGGCAAAGAGCAATTTTACTGGTTTTATTCTCTGTGGTCCCAATGAATTATTGCCCTTCAAACGTCTGTATTTAAGCTACCACTAATGTGTGCAAATGAAAGCAAACCACCATTAGTTTTTATTTAAAATGCTTACACTTGTCTGATGATTGTAAGTCTGTGAAATATAAGGTGTCACTTAGTTTTCTTTTTTAATAGATACAAACAATGCGAGGGGATGGTTGTACTTCAGGTCTAGTTTTTATTACATCTCTGCTGAGAAGAAGAACTGGGATGATAGCAGACAGTACTGCAGAGAGAGAGGAGCAGACCTGGTGATCATAAACAGCAGAGAAGAACAGGTGAGAGAGAGAGAGAGAGAGAGAGAGAGAGAGAGAGAACTATTGTTCATCTGGATATTTTAAAGGGAAAATTGATTTTTCATTTAATTCTGTTATTAATAGTTAAGATGTAAGTGCTTTGACGTGAAAAATGCTCCATTCTAGAGAAACTTACAGGTCAGTACTGTTCACAGTGGTGGTGATAGGAACCAGATGTCTGAAGAGTTAAATGTCTTCAAAAGTTCCCTTCCAGAAAGTTATTACAAAAGTGGGTGCGAATAAATTTTCAGGTATGGAAACGAGCAGAGATTTGACGGCAAATGATGTGCATGAAGTGCATAAAATAAGTGCATGAAATCAAGTGCCAGCCTACCAGTACCTCATTTACATATCATTTACCTGAAGCACACCCTAATTCATGCATATGTTTCAGTTGGGAGCCAGTGATATTACAACATTCAGTGGCTCCTGAGCCAATGACTGCGCTGCTCCCTCCACTGACAAACGTTATAGTGTTAAGTTACGATGACTAGAACGAATAAAGTGTGAAATAAACAGAACAGCTTAATGTTTTAGGAAGGTAGAGTGATGTGATATAATGTGAAATAGCATATTTTAATGCTGCATTGCTGCAGTGTGTGAAAGCCTTCCACACTAGCTGTGGTGGGTATTGCTTACTTTTTTGGGCAGTCACATTGTGACCCCTAGTTTCTATCACCACCACTGTAAAAAGATATCAGAGTGGGTAATCTTCTCTATAATGAACCACTGCACACCAAACCACTCTGAATGAGTTTGTTGACATCTCAGTGACTGCATAATGCAGAAAGTTCACCTTTAAATGTTGTGCTCCCACTTTCACAGGAATTCCTTGCTAATGTTGTAGGCAGTATTAAAGGCATTATAGCTTGGATTGGTCTGACTGACAGACACACAGAGGGCCGGTGGAAATGGGTGGACGGCTCAGCACTGATCACAGGGTAAGACTGAGATCATATGAGTAAATGAGAGTTACTTACATCTGGTGAAAGACACAGTTTTGTAAAGTTTAGGTTAGGGGATTAATAGTGGCCAAAATGGAGTAACATTGCTGTGAACACAATCCAAGCATCCTGGGCTATTTCACAAAGCAGTAGCTTCTTTTACTTGCTCTTCTCCTATTGGACAAGCTGACCAGAAAACCTGCTTTGTGAAGTACTCCCCAGGTGTCAACGCACAATCACTTCAAATATATAGACAAACTAACATCTCGGCCTTATCCACTCATATCCACTCAATATAGCTTTCATTGTTGTCAGGCAAAACTATGAGAAGCTGTTGTTTGCTTACAATATCCCAAACCTCAATGTGCAAGATAATAAACGTTATTTGCTTCACATGTGAGTGGTTACAATGATTTGGCTCATCACTGTGGGTGGCGTATCTGAGCTGCACGTAACGTGGCTGTGTAAACAAAGAGAAATACAAACATTTACAAACAGCAACACAGTTCCTGTCTCAAGCCTACACTTTGTATTATCCACAACTATGCATCGCTCAGCCAAAACATTAAGACCACCTCCTTGTTTCTATGCTCACTGTCCAGCTCCACCTACCATATAGAAGCACTTTGTAGTTCTACAGTTACAGACTGTAGTCCATCTGTTTCTCTGATACTCTGTTAGCCCCCTTTTACCCTGTTCTTCAATGGTTAGGACCCCATAGAACAACCAGAGAGCAGGTGTTTGTAAGGGGGAGCGAGGAGGCGGACGCACACGCTGAGATAAGTGAGATTTATTATGGGCAAATCCAGGGTCGTGGTCATAACAGTCCAGGTTCATGTAGCCGATATGGACAGATTGGGGGACAGACATGACAAAAAAAACAGAATCCACATCAAACAAAGACACAAAGACTGGCCAACACAAGGGGCAAACACAGGGCTTAAATACACAGAACAATGAGGGACAGGTGAAAACAATCAGGGGCGGAGTTACAAAACCAAAACACGAGCACATGGACAGGACTGGGAGGAGCCAACCGTGACAGTGTTGTTTGAGTGGTGGATCATTCTCAGCACTGCAGTGACACTGATGGGGTGGCGGTGTGCTAGTGTGTGTTACGTTGGTAAGAAAAGTGTCTGCCAAATATGGAAATATAATGGAACGCACAGAGCCCTTGTGGACCGGGACTTATAAGACTGATTAGGAGTAAATCTGTAAAAGTTCTTCAGATGTCTTTAATTCTCATTTCTCAATTTAACTGATTGTGTTTGGGTTTCAGGTACTGGGGTGATGGAGAACCAAATGATACGGGTGAGGAAGACTGTGTAGAGTTTTATCCAGTTAATAAGAAGTGGAATGACAGGCAATGCTCTGCTACTGATCAATGGATCTGTGAGAAATCTGCAGCGTGATCGTGTAATACATGCTTATCTTCACATCTTGGCCAGCGATAAAGTCATCTAAAAATCCTCTTTGCCATTTCGCTATACCACACAATGATTAGCTTTATTTTTCACAAGTTATTAGAACAAAATTGAATTATGCTTTTTTTCAATACACTGTACCTTGTTTAAGTCATGGCATGTTTGTGATTAGAGCTGCCTTAGATATGTTTATGTAGTGATGTAACGTGTTGGCTTTCTGTTGACAAATAATCTAAATAATAAACTATGATCTGTGACAAACTGAAGTTAAGTGTTTGAATTATGAAGTTACAAAGTGACATTAAATGGCCATTTCATGCTTCTGTCTGCTGCAGCAAAACCTCCGAGGATGCATAGTCAATTGGTCATTTTGCAGTTTGCCATTCGCCTCCAGAACAAGCCGTTTTTTGTCCTTGGGGCCAAATCTATGTGGAATTTGCTTAAAGTGAAAGGGCACTGTTTGAGTTGTGCTGCAAAGTTAGCAAAGTCATGTGTGAGGAAATCTGTAAGCCTTGAAAGGCAAGATGAATAAGTCCAACTTCCTTTTTTCGCAGCATATCAAAAACCTAAAACTAAAGCCAACAATATTTACAGCAGCCTCTGTGGAGAGTCACAGGCCTGTCGATCTCTTTATAGCTTTAACGCTGCCATAAAGCTGTGAATTGAAAGACTGCATTGGAATGTTTGAAGAGGAAGCTCCTTAATATATAAGCCATGGAGCAGGTTCCCTAAAAAAAAAAAAAAAAAAAAAAAAAATAATAATAATAATAATGATAATAAGTAATACATGAGGCAAACAGTAATTCTTAACATTGTTAATCAAAAATTGAATGTTTATTGCACCAAGAATAATTTAAATAAAAGACAGGTAATCACAGTATAGAAAGGGTGTAAAGACCATTGTTTTTATAATGTTTCTATTGTTTTCATGTACATTTTTATTATTTATTTTGAATAAAACCAGTGAATTTCACCATTAATCCAATTAGTTCCACCACATGGAAAAAAAGCCTCAAAATCAGTTCAATAAGCCACCAACTCCACCAACTTATGATCAGCTGTTGGATAAACATATTGCTTTTGAGTTTGTGGAGCTCTTTGATGAAGGACCTCAATATGTGAATTGTTCTTCACTTTACTTCAGGGGCCACAAACACTATACAGTCATCATGAATAATGAGTAATCAGTGCTTAATACCTGATGCATTAAAAGTTTACCCGTGACCCATGTTTGGATCGGTTTTTAACTTCTACAAAAACACTGGCAAAGTTAAGATATATATGCCCTCTTATGAAAGTAGGTTATTGAAATAAAGCTGTGTACCATGTGTCCTGCTACAATAACCCTTTGTGTTAAAATCAGTGAAACACACAGCCTGAAATTGTGGCCTGTTTTAATGGAAAAAAAAGATCCATACAGAATGAAAATATACAGTAATGTTAAAGATGATTTTATTAAGCGCATTTCAATTGTACTGCCAAGTATTACAGTTTGTTAGAGTTGCCAAGCGATGGGAATTACCACTTCAACGTGAAATCAAATGACAGGTAATAAGACATTCATTCCTGATGTATTCATACATTGAAGAAAGCCTAAATTACCTTCATCTTGACACATTAGTGCATGTTGAATAACTTAACCTCACCGTTATTAATGCATGTCTTATTGATTTCTTCCTGCTTAATGGTTCATTACTTTCTGATGAGTTTAGCCTTAGTAAATGCCTTGATTACTGTCAGGTCATGTACCCTGATTACCGAAGTGTTACCGATGATTTTGTATATATTTCGCTTATTGCTGTTTCAGTTACTGCCTTAAGTTTAAATAGATCATAGCATCATCCTTGCAGATACCTAAAATCTGGATACTTATATCATCTTTAAACTAACACCATTATAAAATTTAAATTTTAAAATTTTTGATTCTAGGAGTTTCCAACACTGTTAATCTCTATTTTTTCTAGGGGAAATTTCCTACCCTGTTTCTCTTCTACCATGAAAAACTAATAAGCACACAGGTCAAATGTAATAGAAAGAGTGATTTTTATAAATACAAATATGCTGTTGTTCACTGACATACTGGTGCCCATTCAGCTAAATATTCCCTTACAGATCCAAACAAACTGCTGATATTCCTGGAATTTGCTGCCATTCGTTCCAAAATGCTCTCAGTTAAAAATACTTTTCTTACAAATCCAACCAAACCGGTCAATACAGGGATAGTCAGCCCAGTTCTTTACAGGGTCCGACCCTTCGCCAGTTATGACACAGTCCTCATCTCCTGCATTACTGTTGGGTTCACTATGTCCCCAGAACCTGAAAGAGAGAATCAGAGAATCCACTGTTTTTATCAGAGCAGTGAGGAGTGACCGTTGTTAACTACACCATCAACAGAGTTCAGCTCAGTGGTCTCTTACGTGGTGGTCAGTGCTGAGCCGTCCACCCATTTCCAGACCCCCTCTTTCTCACTGTCAGTCAGACCAATCCAAGCTCTCTGTCCTCGTCTCAATATTTCAACAAAGCTCTGTTAACAATCAGAGGAACATTCTAAGTAACTGAGAGGAAACATTAACTTCTAACTGCACACATAATTGTGCTTGTATGGCCTGATATATAAATAACCACCCCATTTCTTCTCTCCCTCACACACACACACACACACACACACACACACACACACACACACACACACACACACACACACTTTTTCTTCTCTGCTGTTTATGGTCACCAGGTCTGCTCCTCTGTTTCTGCAGTCCTGTCTGCTCTCACTCCAGATCTTCTGTCCAGTAGAGATGTAGTACAGACTGGTGTCAAAAAATGTCCAACCCTGCTGCTTTGCCTGCACTATTAATTGAACATATACAAACAAACACAGATTCATTTTACACTTTAAAATCACAGCTATTTTCTTCTCATACCACACAGTCAAGTCAAGTCAAGACGTGACCCCAGTCAATTAGTTTTCTTGGATCCTTGGTAATTATTCCCCACATTAAAAGGGTATTACTGTACTGGCATTTGTTTTGCATCTTGCGCAATTTTTAATGTATCTGCTGATTCTGTGCCAATACAGACATATTTATAAAATGAAGAAATCAGGAGCAGGAAACACTTCAGTGATGGCCAGCAGGTACAAACACACCTTCACAAAGGTAAAAGACATCAACTGGACTGAAGCAACCAATTGTACAGTGCGATAACCCACCACTACTGAGAGTGATGAACATAACTCCATGAAATATCCATGGACTGTAATATGGAAAAGTCAAGACCACCCTTTCATTCATTTATTGACCACTGAACAGAGAGACAGAGAGTGAGAGCGAGAGAAAGATGTGAAGAACAAAAATGGGTTATACCAGAGGTGGGAACAAGTCACTGAGTTGCAAGTAACAAGTAAGCCACAAGTCCAGAGTCAAGTCCCCAGTGAAGATAGCTGAGTCTCAGTTCAAGTCCCGAGTCAGTACAGGTGAGTCTCTACACAAGTCGCTAATTTAAAGCCATAACATGGAATAAAGGTAACAGTACTACAGCCTTTTAATGACAGCATGTTAGCAGTGTGTAGCTGTATATTCATTTTTCATTATTTTTACCCTTCCAACAAAGTCCATGGTACACAGACAATTGCACTCTTAAAAAGGATGGGTAAAGAAAACAGTTCTAATAACACTCAAAGAATCCTTTGCATGGTTAAAGTGCTCTTTGCATCATGAAAGGATTCTTTAAAATGTTCTGTAAATGGTTCTATAGGGAACATTTTTGAAAAGGGTTCTACAGTATCCATCCATCCATCCATTTTCCAAGCCGCCTCTCCGTCAGGGTCGCAGGGGGTGCTGGAGCCTATCCCAGCAGTCATTGGGCGGAAGGCAGGATACACCCCGGACAGGTCGCCAGTCCATCGCAGGGCAGACAGACAGACACAGACAGTCACTCACACACTCACACCCAGGGGCAATTTTAGCATGTCCAATTGGCCTGAATGTATGTCTTTGGACTGTGGGAGGGAACCAGAGAACCTGGAGGAAACCCACGCAGACACGGGGAGAACATGCAAACTCCACACAGAGAGGACCCCGGTCACTAGGCCGGGGAATGGTTCTACAGTATATAGCACCTAAATGGTTCTTCTATTGTTATCATGTCAAGCAATAGGAGAACCTGTTTCAAAAATGTTCTATATCAAATCATCTACAGAACATTCTCCATCAATCTAAAGAAGGATTTCAGGATGCAATAAAACCTTGTAATAATGCAAAGTGTTCTTTGAGGTTCATGGTTCTTTTTAGAACTGTTTTCTTTACCGAAGAACCTCTGAACAACCATCTTTTTTTAAGAGTGCGTGAAAGACATACTGGTATACACAAAGAGTAGTGGACTGCACATGGAAAAGAATTAAAAGTAATATTGAACTTAATTTAAAAACTTTATATTTGAAGGTGCATTTTGAATTTCTGATTATTTTTGAGAACACTGGATGCACAGAATTAAAATAAAAACTAGCCGACTAAAATAAATTATGATGAATTCCAATATGAAGCTGATGGAGAAGAAGTGAGCTTCAGCCTCGTGGTGAATGTTAGGCCTGTTTTACCTGCAGACGCTGTTAAAATCGGTCAGATAGAGAGAGCTGTGTCTCTTTTGTTCGCTTGTTTTGCTATCATGAGGAAAATGGTCAGTTTGCCTGGTCAGTTTCTCCAGTAAGATTGGAGTTTAAGTGCTGACAGCTTGTTGATGCTGTTGATGCATCGCTGGTTTCCAGCTTATGGAGATGAAGTAACCACCAGTCTGCAGTCAGACTCTCCACGTTTCTTCCAATTTCTTGAGTCTTACCGAGTCTTAACCCTGAAGTCCAAGTCATTGGTGTTAAAGTCAAAGTCGAATTGCAAGTCTTTCTCGATGTTCTTGAGTCGAGTCTCAAGTCATCAAATCTGTGAGTCGAGTCGTACTCAAGTCCAAGTCATATGACTCGAGTCCACACCTCTGGGTTATGCTATTTGAACATCAGAGAGAAACATATTTCTGAATGAAACTAAACTATACCCGATACCAGCAAATGAAAAGACATCAACAGAGGAAGCTGATTACAGTTATCTAATCATCTCTGTCCTAGTTTTTATTATTTTTTCCCAATTTTGAAATGATTCAGGATGAGACAGCACAAAAGTGATGCAAACACTTTTACCTTACTTACAATACACTTGTTCTTAATGGCCATTTTCACTATAACTTAAATAAATGAAAGGGTGTTTTCTGACTTTTGCACAGTACTGTATAGACATATAAATCACATAATGATTTAAACGTGGTAATAATATGTATTGTTTGCTTACAAATTTCAATTTGACTTATTTACTATAAAATAATTAACTGTCTTAAACCTTAGAGATGATTCGCTCACCCAAATTAGAGAACTTCTGAAGACAGTCCTTCTGATTCTGAAGCTGGCGCTTCACATCATCATAACTGGTCTGGAGCTGGTCTCTCTCTGCAGTTAATTTGGTGTTACTGGTCTGTAGCTGGTCTCTCGCTGCAGTCAGCTTGGTGTTACTGGTCTGTAGCTGGTCTCTCTCTGCAGTTAGTTTGGTGTTACTGGTCTGTAGCTGGTCTCTCTCTGCAGTTAGTTTGGTATTACTGGTCTGTAGCTGGTCTCTCTCTGTGGTTAGTTTGGTATTACTGGTCTGTAGCTGGTCTCTCTCTGCAGTTAGTTTGGTATTACTGGTCTGTAGCTGGTCTCTCTCTGCAGTCAGTTTGGTGTTACTGGTCTGCAACTGGTCTCTCGCTGCAGTTAGTTTGGTATTTCTGGTCTGTAGCTGGTCTCTCTCTGTAGTTAGTTTGGTATTACTGCTCTGTAACTGGTCTCTCTCTGCAGTCAGCTTGGTGTTACTGGTCAGTAGCTGGTTCCTCTCTGCATTGAACTTGATCCACATCACTGTGATGATGACCAGCAGGAGAACACACAGCAGCCCCAGACACACTGCGACACGTCTGTATAATCCTGAGAACAGCAGTTACAGTGAGCAGAAACAGTGTACATCCATAATGTCTTGTGATGTTCTACCTAAAAATACATGTATACCGTCTTTTGGAACTTTCTGAGTTCCATTATTGCTAAGATAAAGCATGGAGAGGAACAGATGGACTGCAGTCTGTAATTGTAGCACTACAAAGTAAGTGGTAAGTGGAGTGCACAACATGGACAATAAGTGTAGATACAAGGTAGGTGTACCTAATGAAGTGCTCAGTGAGTGTATGCAGAATGTGGACAAAAGTATGGGGACACCTTCAGGAGCTTTTGACATTCTAAATCCACAGGGATTAAAATGGATTTGCTCCCCCCTTTGCAGCTATAACAGCTTCCACTCTTCCAAGAAGAGTTCTCCACTCTTTTGGAGAGTGACGGTAGACGTTTTTGCCCAGTCATCCAGAAAAGCAAATATTAACCAGTAAATATTCCCCAAAATGTCTTGGTATGCTGAAGCATTAAAAATTCCTTTCACTGGAACTATGGGCCTTGTCCACCCACTGAAAAACAACTCCATTATCCCTCCTCCACCAAACTTTACAGTTGGCACAATACAGACAAGCAGTTAATGCTGCCCTGGCATTCGCCAAACCCAGACTTCAGACATCAGACTGCCAGACAGAAAAGTGTGATTCACCACTCCACAGAACAGGTTTATCCTGCTCCAGAGTCCAGTGGCAGCATGCTTTACACCACAGCCCCCAACACTGGGCACTGTGCATTTTGATCTTGCACATTTCTTTTGCTGATTTTGCTTCCAGAGGCAGGTTGGAACTCTTGTGAATAATCCAACAGAGGACAGGCACTGTGCGCTTCATTTACTGCTTCGTGGCTGAGCTGTTTTTGCTCCTTGGTGCTTTCAGTTCATAGTAATAGCACAGTTGGCAGGGGCAGATCTAGCAGGACAGAAACTTTACTGATATGTGGCAAAGGTGACATCCTATGACAATGCCATGCTTAACGTCACTGAGCTTATCAGTATAATTCATTATACTGCCAGTATTTGTCTATTGAGACTGCAAGCCTATGTGCTTAATTTTCTCCACCTTTTAGCACTTGGTGTGCCTGGAACACCTGAATTAAGGTGCTGTGTCCCAGGACTTCTGTCTGCATAATGTGTTATTTGATTAGATTTTTATCTTTGGTTAAATAGTATGTATATACAAAGCATTATGTATTTGGCTAAAATACAGGGGAATTTAAATTTTGCAGTAATTCTTTGTCATTGCATTCTTTGCATGTACAGCCTGTTTCAAGTCCACTGAGACCATTTCAATAGGTTTCAGTTTGACTTAACCACTCTGTAACCCTCTATTTCTTCCTTTTGAGCCGCTCCTTGGTGAATTTACTTATATGTTTGTGTTCATTATCCTGTTGGGAGGTCCACTTCTCAGCTATAAGTTCTTTGACAGATGGTCTAACATTCTCCTCAAGCACTCTCTGGTATGACGGAGAGGTTGGCCAGGCTCTGAGGCAGCAAAGCAACAACTGCATTTCTGTTTATTTCAACTACATAAAGGATGACAAAAATGTTCATCTTAAGTCATTTGCTAAATCATATCACCTTCATCTATCGACTGCTTAAATGAAGACTGGATATAGAGATGTGCAAATATGGGGTTTACTTAGTTCTTCACATGACTGTACCTAGCTAAATAAAACAATGGAATACATGCAATCATAAGGAGCTCAACAGGAGACCTCTATGTTTTGCTGCTGTTAAAAAAGAGGCAGTTGATCCAAGAAGGTAAAAGGAAAGCAATGGTTCCTGATGTCAGATGGGTGGCATTACTGATGGAACAGATTTGCTAATTTAGTTTGATACTCATTTCTAAATATTTTGGTGACTAAACTGACAAAAAGGTATTACTTAAAATGACCAAGTAAATTACTTTACAGTTACATTTAATTTGGCAGACGCTCTTATTCAGAGCGACTTATAATTTGATCAGTTTACACAGGTAGGCCAAGGTAGTGTTAGGAGTCTTGCCCATGAACTCTTATTGGTATAGTGTAGGGTGTTTACCCAGGTGGGTATTGAACCTCAGCCAAAATTACTTGACTGTCTAGAGAGAAACAAATAGGCTGTAACTCGTACGTCTTCTCTGTAAGAGAAGTTCTTAGCGCTCAAGAACATTTGGTGTGGATCTGTGAGAGAAAACTCATATTAACCAGATCTGATGAATTCATGTGTGCTGGTGGTTATTAACTGTTAGAAATGAATTAAGAAATTGAACAGTGACTGCCATGAGCTGTTAACACACTTTAAAGGATCTCTCTTAAGTTCATATATACTAGGAACGCTTACATCTGGTTAGAAGAGCTAGATTTGCATGATCTTAAGAGAGTACAATTTAACAGTGTGCGATACAGTTTTACAGAAAACAACACTTTCTAGTTCCAGTGCCATCAAATCAGATTTGGTAACATGCTTCTCAAATTACTGTAAACCAGTCTTCTTAACTAACATCACTAACCAATTTAACTCTGATTAGCAAACAATATTGACCTACAAACACTGCTAACTAGCTAGCTGGTGTAAATGTATGAATTTCAGAACATTTAGCAAAACCGTAGAATAAATACCATATTTATGCAAGGCTGTTTACTTTAATGAAAAAAAACATTTATAATTATGGTTAAAATTATTATTAGGTCCCTTTATGAAGTCAAACAAAAACACTTCGCTTTTCCAAGGAAGTGATCAATAGTAAAATTGTTTATAGTATATTTACTTCCAAAAAGAGAGAGATAAAATCTCTGTGTTTGATGAAGACAAATAATGCACTGAATTGAAACAAGAAAAAAAATGACAAGGCCAAAATTAGTAGCCATCTGGCAATTTATAGTCAAAATCGTTGTAAATGGTTCTAGCTTATCCAAATTACATGGTCTTGGAGCGTGGACTATAACTTTGAACGCCCAATTCTCAATAGGATCTATAGGAGATCTGGGCTTTAAGAAGGCATCTCCAGGACATTGACCATGGTGCCCTTCAAAACGTTTTGGACCAACTTGGATGTGTGCTTTGGGTCATTGTTTTCCAACCTACAGTGACCTAAAGCCAGACAGTCAGCAGATTTCTTCACATTATCCTTAAAATGTCAGCAAAATCTTCTTTCTTCATGACCCCAGACACCTGAACAAGGTTCGCTGTGCAAAACATGCCCCACAGCATTATGCTTCCACCACCATGTGGGAACTGTGGGATTTATGGGGCATGGGCTGGAGATTAGGGAACCAGCCTTGTGACTGGAAGGTCACCGGTTCGATCCCCAGAGCTGACAGCACATGACTGAGGTGTCCTTGAGCAAGACACCTAAACCCCAACTGCTCCCCAGGGGCTGTGGATTGGGCTGCCCACTGCTCCGGGCAAGTGTGCTCACTTTAGGTGTTCACAATCACAGTATACTGTATACAGTACACTTAACAGTATGAAGTTTGGTCAGTAAGGGGAAGTTGAGTGCACTCACTGTTGCACCTCAAACTTCACCTGTGAGCACAGCCATTGGCTCTTGATACACTTCTTCCAGAAGCACATTTGTGAGGTCAGACACTGATGTTAGACGAGAAGGCCTGGCTTGCTGTCTCTGCTCTAATTCTCCCAAAGGTGTTCTATTGGTTTGAGGACCCTGTGCAGGCCAATCAAGTTCTTTATCCATGTCTACATGGACCTTGCTTGGTGCACTGGTGTGCAGTCATGTTGGAACAGGACGAGGCCGTCCCCAAACTGTTCCCATAAAGTTGAGAGCATGAAATAGACCAAAATCTCTTGGTCTGCTGAAGCATTAAGAGTTCCTTTCACTGGAGCTAAGGGGCTGAGCCCAGCTCCTGAAAAATAACACTAAACCATAATCCCCCCTCCACCAAACTTTACACTTGGCACAATGCAGACAGACAAGTATCATTCTCCTGGCACCTGCCAAACCCAGACTTGTCCATCGGATTGCCAAATGGAGAAGCGTGATTCGTCACTCCAGAGAACACGTCTCCACTGCTCTAGAGTTCAGTAGCGGCGCTTTATACCACAGCATTTGACGCTTTGTGCTTGGCGATGTAAGGCTTGGATGCAGCTGCTCGGTCATGAAAATCTATTCCATGAAGCGCTCTATGCTGTTTTTGAGCTAATCTGAAGGTCACATGAAGTTTGGAGGTCTGTAGTGATTGACGGTGCAGAAATTTGGTGACCTCTGTGCACTATGCCCCTCAGCATCTGCTGACCCCACTCCGTCATTTTACATGGCTGAGCACTTCGTGGCTGAGTTGCTGTCGTTCCCATTTGCTTCCACTTTGTTATAATCCCACTGACAGATGACTGTGGAATATTTAGTAGCGAGGAAATTTCACGACTGGACTTGTTGCACAGGTGGCATCCTATCACAGTACCATGCTGGAATGCACTGAGCTCCTGAGAGCGACCCATTCTTTCACTAATGTCTGTAGAAGCAATCTGCAGGCCTAGGGGCTCGGCTTTATACACCTGTGGCCATGGAAGTGATTGGAATACCTGAATTCAATGATTTGGATGGGTGAGTGAAAACTTTTGGAAACATAGTGCATGTTTTGTTTAAATTAATATACTAATATACATATATGAAATTATAAACTTCTTTTTTTAGGCACAAACCTAAAGAAATTGTCTTTACATTTATCAAAGCATACAGATAAAAAGTGAGTTTTCATTATTTATCCTATTAAATTCCATCTTTTGGCCACCTGTTATGTCTTGTTTTTAATAAAAAAAAATAGATGTTGATGTAGTAAAAAAAAAAATAGTATGAAAACTGCATGTAATTTAAATATCTAGTTAAATGTTGACCCTACTACAACTATACAAAATTTTACCACTTTACACCAATCAGCACACATTCTGTGGCATTTTACCTTATAATACTTAGTCTAGTGTTTGGACATGCATGGGTTAAAGTTAATAATAATAATATAATACAACCATAGTGACTTTTTATAGTGATATTTGATTGTCAGAGATTCTTTAAATTACATTAGATTGATACTTCAGTGTGTCAGAGAGCTACAGTGAGTGAGCCACACTGAGAGAGGCTCCCATTTTCATGCCATACACTTCTGTTTTCAAAAGCCTCAGATTGCAATCGGTTACCAGCTGAATGGCTCCCTCTTGTGTTTGCTGACAGCTACTTCCATTTGTGCAGATTTCATATGCTGTGTGTGTGTCTGCGCTTGCACCATCATACCATGACTATATATGGTAGCTCAAGAACAGCGTAGAGAGCTTCACGGAATGGGTTTCCATGGCCGAGCAGCTGCATCCAAGCCTTACATCACCAAGCGCAATGCAAAGCGTTGAAACCAGTGGTGTAAAGCCACCTGACAGAACACCTTTGGGATGAATTAGAGTAGAGACTGTGAGCCAGGCCTTCTCATCCAACACCAGTGTCTGACCTCACAAATGTGCTTCTGGAAGAACGGTCAAAAATTCCCATTAACACACTCCTAAACCTTGTGGAAAGCCTTCCCAGAAGAGTTGAAGCTGTTTTAGCTGCAAAGGGTGGGCCAACATCATATTAAACCCTATGGATTAAGAATGGGATTTCACTCAAGTTCATATGTGTGTGAAGGCAGACGAGCGAATACTTTTGGCTGTATAGTGCTCCACATATAGGAACTCCACAAAGTTGTTTTTTTCTTCTCAACATTTCCATGTAGAACAATCATTAAGATAATATTAATCAATCAATCTCAACCATATTTCATTTCAATCAATGATTTAAGAAACCTTCAAAGAATGAAACATTCTTTTGGTTACTGATTAAAGCTGGTTTACATTACATTTAAAGGTGGGCCTATAGGATTGTTTAATACATGGATAAGTGACAAACCCCAATAAAGACTTAAACCTACCTCTGTGCTGAGGATCTGCTGTATGTGAGTCAGAGGTTTTGCCGTCTTTCTCAGCATTTTTAATGTTTGTGTTCTCTGCAGTTACCGTGCCAGAGTTCCTTCTGTACTTCTTGATTTGATGAGTTTCTATGTCGTCCTCGTTGGCATAAATGTCTTCATATGAGTGTCCACTGCTGTCTGAGTTTCTTCTGTTGTCTGCAGTTATTCCTGAATTTGCATAAATATCCTCCATCATTTCCATTCTGCTCGGACTGATATTAACTTTATTAACTCTGAAAACTCTGTATATGACTCTGTATGTGCTGCTTGTCAGCTGCTGCAGGAAGTCACAGCAGAGTTTCTGTGCCAGTAAATCGCCTGGTCTACATTAAGCAGATTGTGTTAGATAGTGATGCTGGCTGTGATGCGAGACTGTGATAACTTAAGTGTCACACACAGCAGTCAGTATCTGGCCACATGTAATGATGGACCTGACTAGGCCCTCCAAAAAGCCTTGGAAAGTAACTAGTTTTGGTTTCTGAGTTTGATACTATCTGTTATTATAGAAATAAATGATATGAGGCTGCATCTTCCATTATGATCTCTGCCTGTCTGCCTGCTGTTTCCTTCATTCATGTACCCTGTACTCTGTTGGCTATTGAGAGCACTTACTGGCTGTCTGCCAGTTCTGATCTGGTTAAAAATGAAAACAAAATAATTTCTGTGCCTGGGGTCCAAAATTTGGTGTTATGCCCCCACAAGCAGGTTTTCCTATAGTTTGTTCCTTTTGTTAATGTCCTCACAGAGTCATTATGGGGTGTTCTGCTCCACTGTGGTTAAGATGATTTGGTAGTAGATGGGTCAATGTGGATATACATACCTATATTTATGTGGGTCTCATTATCCTCTTATCAGGATATTCTTATGCAGATGTTCAGAATTGAGTTTGCACAGCTGTTCATACTGGATTCAGTTCTGGGACCAAAAAAATACCAAAATAAATAAATAAAAATAATTAGCTTTTTAGTTTGGTCTGCCTGGTAAATTAAACAGTAATGTGCCTTACTTCTATTACTCTGCTGCTGTAATACTGTGAATTTCCCCGCTGTGGGACTAATAAAGGATTCTCTTATCTTATATCAGTAATCAGTGCTGGAACAGCTTTAAACCAGCTCACTGGTGCCCTCTAGTGGATCATTATGATGTGACACCAAACATAGGCTGTTAAAATGCTGAATGAAGGTTGCAGAGACCAGGTGTGTTGCACTCTAGTCTTGCTCATTACATACCTGATTCAACTCATTAGTGAATTAGCATTAGAAAAGGGAAATGTCTTCAGAGCCATGGCCCACCAGGAGCTGAGATCATCACCCCGTCTTAGGTTATGAGATGCTGAGCAGCTATGAGCTCATGATCATACAAATGTCCACTTAGTTATGGTCCACTTAGTATGCTGCAAACTGGTTAAACCTTTTCCACAGCAGCCATAAAACACAATTTCTGCCTATTTTGGACTTCAGTTGAACTGCGGCCTTATTTTGAATATATTTTGATGATAATTTGTATGAAAAGAGCAGGTTCACAGCATCACATTAAGTGTTTGATCCATACAACAAGCCATATATATATATATATATATATATATATATATATATATATATATATATATATATATATATATATATATATATATACACACATACACACACACACACACACACACACACACACACACACACACACACACACACACACACATGCCCATTTTGAATTTGATGGCAACAACACGTTTCAAAAAAGTTGGGACGGGGGCATGTTTACCACTGTGTTACATCACCTCTTCTTTTAACATCACTCTGAGGGATTTGGGAACTGAGGAGACATTGCTGTAATTTTGAAACTAAAATCTTTCATACAGGATTTCAGGCACTCAACATTTCATGAGCTCATTTGTCACATTTTTCATTTTGTAATGCACTTGTAATGATGTGATCAGTAGTGACAGGTCTGGACTGCAGGCCAGTTTAGCACCTGGACTCTTAATATGGAGCAATGCTGTTGTAATAGATGCAGAATGTGGTTTGACACTGTCTTGCTGAAATAATCAAGGCATTCCTGAAAAAGACACAGTCTGGGTGGCAGCATATGTTACCTAAAACATGTATATATCATTTAGCATTAATGGTGCCTTTACAAATGTGCATATCACCCATGCCATGTCCTCCGGGCTAAAGACCGGAGGACACAGTGTCCATGATTTCAAAAAATGTTGACTCATCGGACCACAGAACATTTTTCTGCTTCCCCTCAGTCTATTTTAAATGAGCTCAGGCCCAGAGAAGGTGGCAGCATTTCTGGATCTTATATATTGTCAAAAGTTCTTTGCTTGTAGTATTTGCCTGAACAGTCTTTCACACAGTGGTCAATCAGCCACCAGGTGTCCCAACTATTTTGCAACATGTTTTTGGCATCAAATTTTTAAATGGACAAATTTTTTTTCAAAAATCAATACAATTTCTAAGTTTAAAATTTGATATGTTATCTTTGTATTACTTTCACACATCAACACATTTTGTTTTAATTTACATTCTGCACAGCCTCCCTTCTGTGTTTGTGTGTGTTTGTGTGTGCGTCATTATTGTGCGACATCAAACATACACATGGAGGTTTTGTTGTATTAAGCGCAGCACAGGTGACAACGGAAATCAAATGCATCAACATCTGCACAGAACATCATCTTCTTCTTTTGGCTGCTCCCTTTAGGGGTCGCCACAGCGGATCATCTGCCTCCATCTTGCCCTATCCACTACCTCCTCTACTTTCACACCAACCATCTCCATGTCCACCTTCACCAAATCCATAAAGCTTCTGTGAGGTCTACCTCTTCTCCTTCTACCCGGCAGCTCCATCTCCAACAATCTTTGCCCAATATATCCACTATTCCTCCTCAACACATGTCCAAACCATCTCAACCTGGCCTCTCTGGCTTTATCTCCAAACTGCTCCACCTTCACTGTCCCTCTGATCTGCTCATTTCTAATCTTGTCCAGCCTTGTCACTCCCAACGGAAATCTCAGCATCTTCATCTCCGCCACCTCCAGCTCAGCCTCCTGTCTTTTAGACAGAGCCACAGTCTCCAAACCATACATCATAACAGGACGCACTACTGTCTTGTAAACCTTCCCTTTCACTCTTGCTGCTATCCTTCTGTCACACATCAGCCCTGACATCCGGACGGATGTCTCCACCCACTCCATCCTGCCTGCACCCTCTTCTTCACCTCTTTTCTACACTGTCCGTTGCTCTGGATGGTTGACCCAAGATATTTGAAGTCATCCACCTTTACAACCTCTACTCATTGCATCTTCACCTTTCCACCTGCCTCCCTCTCATTCACACACATGTATTCCATCTTGTCTCTACTGACCTTCATTCCTCTCCTCTCCAGTGCAAACCTCCACCTCTCCAGATTCTCTTTCACCTGCTCTCTACTATCACCACAGATTACAATGTCATCTGCAAACATCATGGTCCATGGAGCCTCCTGCCTGACCTCATCTGTCAACCTGTCCATCACCATTGCAAACAAGAAGGGGCTTAAAGCTGATCCCTGATGTAACCCTACCTTCACCTTGAAACTATTTGTCACTCCAACTGCACACCTCACCACTGTCTCACTATCCTCATACATGTCCTGCACCACCCTAACATACTTTTCAGCTACACCTGACTTCCTCATACAGTACCACAGTTCCTGTCTTGGCACCCTATCATATGCCTTCTCTAGATCCACAAAGACACAATGTAGCTCCTTCTGACCTTCTCTGTACTTCTCTACCAACTGGACCAACTGCCTTTCCATTCTTCATCCTTTTTAAAGCTGCCCTCACTTCCACCTTCTTCCTAATTCTCTGCACTTCCTGATCCACTATCTCTCCCCCCGTTGTCCTCCTCTCTCTCTCTCGTTTTCCTCATTCATTAGTTCTTCAAAGTACTCCTTCCATCTACTCATCACTCTCTGTTCACTCACTAGTACATTTCCCTCTTTATCCTTTATCAGCCTAACCTGCTGTACATCCTTTCCAGCTCTATCTCTCTGTTTAGCCAAACGATACAAGTCCTTTACACCTTCTTTACTGTCCAGCCTCTCATACAGCTCATCATAGGCCTGAGCCTTTGCCTTTGCCACCATTCTTTTCGCTATGCGACTAGCCTCACAGTACTCCTGCCTACTTCCTTCATCTCTCTGGTTATCCCACTTTTTCTTACCTGCCTTCTTCTTCTGAATACTCTCCTGGACTTCCTCATTCCACCACCAACTTTCCTTGTCTTCTTTCCTCTGACCAGACGAAACACCCAACACATTTTTGCCAGTTTCTCTCACCACCTTAGCTGTAGTTTTCCAGTCCTCAGGTAGCTCCTCACTGCCCCCAAGGGCCTGTTGTAATTTTTCCCTGAACTGCCTGCAACCATCCTCCTCCTTCAGCTTCCACCATCTAATCTTTGGCTCTGTCTTCACTCTCTTCCTCTTCTTTGTTTCTAATCTCATTCTACAGACAATCACCCTATGCTGCCTTGCTACACTTTCCCCTGGCACCACTTTACAATCTCCAATCTCCTTCAGGTGGCATCTCCTGCTAAGGATAGAATCCACCTGTGTGCACCTCCCTCCACTCTTGTATGTCACCCTGTGTTCTTCCCTCTTCTGAAAATACGTGTTCACCACAGCCATTTCCATTCTCTTTGCAAAATCTACAACCATCTGACCTTCCGCATTTCTGTCTTTCACACCATACATACCCAGCACCTCTTCATCCCCTCTGTTCCCTTCACCAACATGTCCATTGAAGCCAGTAACACCTAAACAACCCAAATCCATCCTCATGCTTAACAGTTGGCACAGTGTTCTTTTCATCAAATACTGCCGGTTGGCGCTTTCCTTCGAGCACGTCCGGCTGTCCAATGACTCTGCTCAAGCGGCAGTTCTAAAAGAAGTAGTGGCTGGTTTCACAGGTCTCGGGGGAAGACTGTGCTACCCTTTACCCTCCTAGCATTGATAGCTTCGTGTGATTGGGGCAGTCCTAACTAGCAGGTGGAACTGGAAATGACTAAATTGGGAAGAAAATTGGGTAAAACACCCCCCCCCCCAAAAAAAAAAAGAATTATCCAGGTTTTGCATAGCAGCACATTAAGAATTTAGAGAAGCAGTCATCAAAAAAAGGCAAAAAAACACCAGCAGTTTTAGTTCTCATCAAAAAAAAAATAAAAAATCACTTCTTACAGAAGTTTCACTTCTTATTAAGTTGTCTTGGTAAGTTTAGGGTTCAGCTGAATTTCACTGCAGCAGCATAGAGAATTGAGACGGCAGTAAATCCCACCTCACACAAAATAATTGCATATTATCAATAATGTACAGCAAAACAGTAATACTGTACAGAGCAGAACATTTTCTATGCTTTCTATATTTAGAGTATAAATATTTTGTGACTTACTATCAGCAGATGCAGATTTAATGATTTGTGGGGCCTTTTCAATAGTATATCATATTAGTAGGTTTAATGTATTGAATTTAATGGTAAAGTTTTAACACCAGTGTGTTCTTTTTGTTCCTACTTGTTAATTTTTCAGATTAAAACAGTGAGTGAGTTTTGTTTATTATTTCTATAGTTTTTGGCATTTTTTTTCTAGATTTGCAAGGGGCTAGTAATTTGATTCTTACATGAAAAATTGAGCACACACACACACACACTCACAATCCTGGGGGTATGTGGTGTTTGTTTGGTGCTCTCTCTTTCTTGTTCATCACTTTTTCCTGTAGGATTAATGTCTGGAAGGCTCTGATTGGTTGTGTTAGCATGTTGTATGAGTTTGTCTAAAGACTTGAAAACCTCTCTTTTTGTAAGTAAGGGGGTAAATGCCCTGTTTTCTTTTGCATATTGTTTTCTCCTACAATTCCAATGTTGGGATGTTGTGTAAAAACAGAATACGATGATTTGCAAATCCTTTTCAATCTTTATTCAATTGAACACACTACAAAGACAAGATATTTAATGTTCAAACGGATAAACTTTGTTTTTTGCAAATATTCAATCATTTTGAATTTGATGCCTGAAACACGTTCCAAAGAAGTTGGGACAGGGGCAACAAAAGACTGGGAAAGTTGAGGAATGCTCAAAAAACACCTGTTTGGAACATTCCACAGGTGAACAGGTTAATTGGAAACAGGTCAGTGTCATGACTGGGTATAAAGGGAGCATCCCCGAAAGGCTCAGTCGTTCACAAGCAAGGATGGGGCGAGGTTCACCACTTTGTGAACAGTTTAAGAACAATGTTTCTCAAATGTACAATTGCAAGGAATTTAGGGATTTCATCATCTACAGTCCAATTTCTGCAAGTAAGCTGCAAGACAGAAAACCAACATTGAATGCCCGTGACCTTCAGTCCCTCAGGTGGCACTGCATTAAAAACCGACATCATTCTGTAATGGATATTACCACATGGGCTCAGGAACACAGTTCGTCGCTCCATCTACAAGTGCACGTTAAAACTCTACCATGCAAAGCGAAATCCATATATCAACACCACCCAGAAACACCGCCGGCTTCTCTGGGCCCGAGCTCATCTGAGATGGACTGACGCAAAGGGGAAAAGTGTCCTGTGGTCTGACGAGTCCACATTTCAAATTGTTTTTGGAAATCATGGATGCCGTGTCCTCCGGGCCAAAGAGGAAAAGGACTGTCTGGATTATTATCAGCACAAAGTTCAAAAGCCAGCATCTCTGATGGTATGGGAGTGTGTTATTGCCCATGGCCTGGGTAACCTGCACATCTGTGAAGGCACCATTAATGCTGAAAGGTACATACAGGTTTTGGAGCAACATATGCTGCCATCCAAGCAACGTCTTTTTCAGGGACGTCCTGCTTATTTCAGCAAGACAATGCCAAGCCACATTCTGCACGTGTTACAACAGCGTGGCTTCGTAGTAAAAGAGTGCGGGTACTAGACTGGCCTGCCTGCAGTCCAGACCTGTCTCCCATTGAAAATATGTGGCGCATTATGAAGCACAATATACGACAACGGAGACCCTGGACTATTGAGCCACTGAAGTTGTACATCAAGCAAGAATGGGAAAGAATTCCACCTTCAAAGCTTCAACAATTAGTGTCCTCAGTTCCCAAACGCTTACTGAGTGTTGTTAAAAGGAAAGGCGATTTAACACCGTGGTAAACACGCCCCTGTCCCAACTTCTTTGGAATGTGTTGCAGGCATCAAATTCAAAATGAGTGAATATTTGCAAAAAAAAATAAAGTTTATCTGTTTGAATATTAAGTATCTTGTCTTTGTAGTGTATTCAATTGAATATAGGTTGAAAAGGATTTGCAAATCATCGTACTCTGTTTTTATTTATGTTTTACACAATGTCCCAACTTCATTGGAATTGGGGTTGTAGTTTTTCACCTCTGTTTCTCAATTTGTAATCCCACCTAGTCATTATTGTCCCCAGGTGTCTTTCATCTGTCCTCAGTGCCGTTACTCATGTCTCAGAGTTGAGGTTGTAGCCAAGGACGGCTGCATTTCTCACTTGTTACGTTACTGAAGGCAGTTCCGTTTTAAAGGATCCTTTGAATTTTGTCGAGAGATGCGTCCTTTTGTGAGAAACAACGGATGCATCTAGTGAATCCTTCCAACGTGCAAAGCTCAAATGGTTTGAAAACTGTGGAGACATTCACAAGAGGCAAATGCTGCAACACAAATGATTGCAGTGAAGTTTTAATGTAACTTTTTAAACACAATATTTGAACATGTTGCATTGGTTATGTCAGTAAACAGTGACATGTTGATACAGACTGCTCAGGCCACCCGATTGTGCATAAGTGAGCAATGAAGAGGAGTCTTCCTATAACAGTGCAAGGATGGTCTCACAGTTGATAATGCCACTGTCTTCTGAAGACACCTTTCCTATTGGCCAAACATGCTTCAGTTTGCAAGTTGTCTTGGTTTTATAAAATGTAACACCAACAGGTTTTCATCATGGTAGTGGAAAGTAGTGGACAGTCTGTCAACATAAATAACACCATACAAATATAATAAATGGTAATATGAACGTCCATCCATCCATCCATTTTCTGCATCAGGGTCGGGGGGGGGTTGGGGAGTGCTGGAGCCTATCCCAGCAGTCATTGGGCGGAAGGCAGGATGCACCCTGGACAGGTCGCCAGTCCATCGCAGGGTCAGACAGACAGACACACTCACACCCAGGGGCAATTTAGCAAGTCCAATCGGCCTGACTGCATGTCTTTGGACTGCGGGAGGAAACCGGAGAACCCGGAGGAAACCCACGCAGACACGGGGAGAACATGCAAACTCCACCCAGAGAGGACGCCAGTCACCCGGCCGGGGAATCAAACCCAGGTCCTCCTCACTGTGAGCGACCGAGCCGCCCTAATATGATAATGATAATGTAAATTTTAAAAATATTAAATTAATGCTCTTTTAGATCTACTTCACCAGTCATAGTTAATAAACTTCAACAACCATTTCACATCCTGCAGCATGAACCACATTAAACTGCACATCAAACCACCCAACCTTCTCTTGAAAGCAGCATCACTCCCCTTTTCACTGTATACAACACTCATCTCATGGTCAAAGAGTTGGGATGCTGTGCAAGAGTTA
Organism: Pygocentrus nattereri; assembly: GCF_015220715.1. NCBI lineage: Eukaryota > Metazoa > Chordata > Actinopteri > Characiformes > Serrasalmidae > Pygocentrus > Pygocentrus nattereri. The sequence goes on from NC_051232.1 coordinate 10,070,542, forward strand.
AATAAAAACAAAATGTAATGATATGCAAATTATTTAAACCCTATATTTAATTGATAATAGTACATAGACAACATATCAAAGGTTGAAACTGAGAAATTTTATTGATTTTTCAAAAAACATGCCCATTTTGAATTTGATGCCAACAATTCAAAAAAGTTGGGACAGGGGCAACAAAAGGCTAGTAAAGTTGTGTAATACTTAAAAAAAAAAAAAAAAAAAAAAAAAAAATCTCGTGGTTGATTGACAACAGGTCAGTAACATGATTGGGTATTTAAAAAAGCATCCCAGAGAGGTAAAGGAGAGGTAAAGAAGAGGGAGAACTTTTTGCTTTTCATCATCTATGATACATAATAATATTAAAAGATCTTTGGGCCCTCAGGTGGAACAGCATGGATCTGTAGTGGAAATCATTGCAAGGGCTCAACAGCACTTCTGAAAAACATGGTCTGTGAAAAAGGTTTGTCAAAACTATAAAATGCAAAGAAGCAATTGTATATAAATAGGATCCAGAAACACTGCTGCATTCTCTGGGCCTGAGCATTTAAAATGGATTGAGGGGAAGTGGAAAAGTGTCCTGTGGTCTGACAAGTGCACATTTGAAAATCATGGACACTGTGTCCTCCGGGCTAAAAACCAAGCAGCTTGTTATCAGTGCACAGTTCAACAGCCAGAATTCAAGATGGAATAAGGATGCATTAGTGCACATAGCATGAGTGACGTGCACATCTGTGAAGGCACCATTGATGCTGAATTATATATACATATTTTAGCAACATATGCTGCCATCCAGATGACGTCTTTTTCAGGAAAGGCCTTGATTGACATGCCCCCATCCCAACTTTTTTGGAATGTGTTCAAAATGTACATATATATTTTTGCAAAAACCATAAATTTGATCAGGTTCAACATTATATATATATATATATATATATATATATATATATATATATATATATATAAAAAACATAAAATATGGTTTAAATCATTTGCATATCATTGCATTGTATTTTTATTTACATCCTGCAGTGTCCCAGCTTTTTTGGAAATGGGCTTTATTTTTTTTTGGAAATGGGCTGTACTTATTTAGTGTTATTACTGAAGCTTGGGAGGCCTCGCAAGAACATTATCCATCCCTGATTTCAAAGATAATAATCTGGGTCTTTTGTGGACACAGCACAGGCTACGTACTCAGAAAACCTTCTGGTCTTGAATTCTCAGTTTATAAAAGGGCAGTTTGTCACGTCCACAGCCTGACAACTGACATCTTGTAGCCTATTGGGACACCAGTAAGCAGAATTAGAAGGAGGAAGGATGTAGGCGTTCAGAAAAAAAGGAGCACTGTTAAAGACACATTTCAGCTGTTGTTAAAATCCTGTTCAGAATCCATCTGAACTGATTCATACACGTCTATAAGACCAGGCTGAAGAGAGCAGAATGGAGATGAGGGAGAATATATGTATAAATACAAAGATTATTGCAGTCAGCAGACCTCGTTCAGATGACTGTGGCAGTTTGTGTGAAGAAATTCTTGCAAATGAGGAGAAGATGAAGACTCACATGAACAGAAGCACCAAAGAACCTGAGAACTCAGGTGCAGTATATTCATATGCATACACTCTTAAAGTAAAGATTCTAGAAAGGGTCTTTTGAGTGATGCCATAGAACAGGGGTGTCCAAACTTTTAGTAAAGATTTAGTAAAGATTTTTTAGTAAAAATTTCTTAGGGTCAAAATATTATTTACAGATTATTTAAAATATTAAGTTTCCTATCATTGTATTCAAGATGTGCATGACCTTTTGATATTGTTGGATTGAATTTGGTTCAGTCAGTACTTATAGCAAATTAAATTATTTAAGAGTAACAGCAAAACATGTAATGTATAAATTAAGTGTTTATTTGATCAGAATGGATAAAAATAAATATCTGTACATTTTCAGTTCTTAGTTCATGATCTTTATACAACCCCAATTCCAATGAAGTTGGGACGTTGTGTAAAGCATAAATAAAAACAGAATACGATGATTTGCAAATCCTTTTCAACCTATATTCAATTGAATACACTACAAAGACAAGATATTTAATGTTCAAACAGATAAACTTTGTTTTTTGCAAATATTCACTCATTTTGAATTTGAGTTGGGACAGGGGCATGTTTACCACTGTGTTACATCACCTTTCCTTTTAACAACACTCAATTAGCGTTTGGGAACTGAGGACACAAATTGTTGAAGCTTTGAAGGTGGAATTTTTTCCCATTCTTGCTTGATGTACAACTTCAGTTGCTCAACAGTCCAGGGTCTCCGTTGTCGTATATTGTGCTTCATAATGCGCCACACATTTTCAATGGGAGACAGGTTTGGACTGCAGGCAGGCCAGTCTAGTACCCGCACTCTTTTACTACGAAGCCACGCTGTTGTAACACGTGCAGAATGTGGCTTGGCATTGTCTTGCTGAAATAAGCAGGACGTCCCTGAAAAAGACGTTGCTTGGATGGCAGCATATGTTGCTCCAAAACCTGTATATACCTTTCAGCATTAATGGTGCCTTCACAGATGTGAAGATGCTGTCGTAACACGTGAGTGCAGTGTGAAGGCAGTTCATAGGTCTCAGGAGTCAGGATATTTCCCTGAGGATTCTGGGTGATGGAGTCCGAGTGAGTGTCAGAGCCTGAGGGATGCTTGACAGTAATTCGTTATGACACCCAACACCGCTTCTCTAAGGACCTCATCAATGAATGCCTGAAAAACAGAGGTGGCGATAGAGAGGCCGAAAGCATAACCAAGTATTCACAGTTGAATATATGTGTCTAGGGCTTTCTCCTCCTCTTGGGTCAGGGGATAGACTATTGCCTTGGGCAAAACAAGATTCTCAATCAGCTCTATAGGACAGTCATATGGTCTGTGAAGGGGCAGCGTAGTAGCTCTTACTCTTACAAAAAACTTCTTTATGATCGGAATATTCAGGTGAAACGTTAAAGGTGGTGATACGCGGCGGCACTTCCCAACTGCATGTTTGACTTCAAAGAGAGCATACAGTAATTAGTACTGTTTAATTGTATTTAGTGCTGCTCAATGTGTGAAATGTTGAATACAGATCCCTATATTTCACATTTTTGAGAGTATTTTTTTTAATGTGGCACTATTTTGCCCTGCGATGGACTGGCGACCTGTCCAGGGTGTATCCTGCCGTCAACCAGATGACCGCTGGGACTCCCCCATGACCCTGAGGGAGAAGTGGCTGTGTGTGTGTATTATATTTTTACCTTATTGCCCACATCTAACTGTTCTCTATGAGGAACCAAATAATGACTTCAGCATCTTAAATTATCTTATTGTACTGTATAGAGGAGCAGGGGGCACAAGCAAACGCATTTTGAGTTTTGTGGAATAATTTTAGCAAAATTAATACTTTTAATATGAACAACCTGCATGTGACATTGCTAACAAAATGATCACATGTGGTTTTTACTTTATCCGGTATAACTACATAGAAAAATGTTACATTTTACCCTGTTACTTTGTGCTCTGGACTTTTATGAATAGTGAAATGTCTGAGATTGCATTTCTTTCTGTTTTACAACTCACACAGACAGACACTGAGGTTGTGATATGAAATCCATGTTGTTGTCTCAACAGCTGCTACATTTGAAAAGTTAAATAATGATCAGAATTTCTTTCTATTTTCAGGGAATAACACTGAAAGGAGTGGATGCAACAGACTGGCTACAGTGTGGCTTGGGCTGCTCTGCATTGTCCTTCTGGTTGCCATCATATTTCTGACTATAGAGCGAGAGCAATTACAGACCAGTAACACCAACTTAATTACAGAAAGAGACCAGTTAAAGACCAGCAACAACAAACTAATCACAGAGAGAGACCAGTTACAGACCAGTTACACCAACCTGACTATTGAGAGAGACCAATTACAGACCAGTTACACCAACCTAATCACTGAGAGAGACCAGTTACAGACCAGTTACAACACCCTGACTGTTGAGAGAGACCAGTTACAGACCAGTTACACCAACCTGACTATTGAGAGAGACCAGTTACAGACCAGGTACACCAACCTAATCACTGAGAGAGACCAGTTACAGACCAGGTACACCAAACTGACTGTTGAGAGAGACCAGTTACAGACCAGTTACACCAACCTAATCACTGAGAGAGACCAGTTACAGACCAGGTACACCAACCTAATCACTGAGAGAGACCAGTTACAGACCAGGTACACCAACCTAATCACTGAGAGAGACCAGTTACAGACCAGGTACACCAAACTGACTGTTGAGAGAGACCAGTTACAGACCAGTTACACCAACCTACTCACTGAGAGAGACCAGTTACAGACCAGTTACAACACCCTGACTGTTGAGAGAGACCAGTTACAGACCAGTTACACCAACCTGACTATTGAGAGAGACCAGTTACAGACCAGGTACACCAACCTAATCACTGAGAGAGACCAGTTACAGACCAGGTACACCAACCTGACTGTTGAGAGAGACCAGTTACAGACCAGTTACACCAACCTAATCACTGAGAGAGACCAGTTACAGACCAGTTACAACACCCTGACTGTTGAGAGAGACCAGTTACAGACCAGTTACAACAGTCTGACTGTTGAGAGAGACCAGTTACAGACCAGTTACACCAACCTAATCACTGAGAGAGACCAGTTACAGACCAGGTACACCAACCTAATCACTGAGAGAGACCAGTTACAGACCAGGTACACCAAACTGACTGTTGAGAGAGACCAGTTACAGACCAGTTACACCAACCTAATCACTGAGAGAGACCAGTTACAGACCAGGTCCACCAACCTGACTGTTGAGAGAGACCAGTTACAGACCAGGTACACCAACCTAATCACTGAGAGAGACCAGTTACAGACCAGGTACACCAAACTGACTGTTGAGAGAGACCAGTTACAGACCAGTTACACCAACCTAATCACTGAGAGAGACCAGTTACAGACCAGGTACACCAACCTGACTGTTGAGAGAGACCAGTTACAGACCAGTTACACCAACCTAATCACTGAGAGAGACCAGTTACAGACCAGTTACACCAACCTAATCACTGAGAGAGACCAGTTACAGACCAGTTACAACACCCTGACTGTTGAGAGAGACCAGTTACAGACCAGTTACACCAACCTAATCACTGAGAGAGACCAGTTACAGACCAGGTACACCAACCTAATCACTGAGAGAGACCAGTTACAGACCAGGTACACCAAACTGACTGTTGAGAGAGACCAGTTACAGACCAGTTACACCAACCTAATCACTGAGAGAGACCAGTTACAGACCAGTTACACCAACCTGACTATAGAAAAACAACAGCTACAGATTAAAATTTTGCAAATAGCAAACAAAAAGGAAGAACTACAAAGCAGCTACAACACTGTGAGAAACCAGATGGACCTTTTGCAGAAGGAGAAAAACCGAGTTCAGCAGAAGCTGAATGACATACGTGAGTAAATATCTTAAAGCTCTTAAGTGATGGTATCACTCCAGTGATGTTTCTTGATCAGGTCATGCCTTTGAGGAAACCAGCAGCCCTTGTTCCATCCATTTTAACATCATGACTTCCTGCCTTGTTTTTTCTGGAAACACACAGGACCTGCGTGATACTAGCTGCGCTTTTGGGAGTAAATGGTGGCTCTGGGTTTCAGCCCTGCAGCCTAAACGCTCGCAGTCCTACCCAGGGCTCTTATTTTTGTTGGAAGAAAATCTTGTATCTCAATTTTTGTTGTTTTTTGTTATCAGTTTTTAAAATAATTTGCAGTTTGCAGTTTAATGCATTTGCCAATATTTACCCTTGATATAATACTGCTACATTAGTAAATAAGTAATTATCAGTAAATAAAAGGGAAATCCAAGTGACAATGTTATAAATTTGAAATATAGGACCATTAGCTTGGTGCAGACAAGATATAACATCTCTGAAGGGCACGAGCAAAAATCTACGTTAAGCTACACAATATGAATTAATATGGAATAATGAAATGTGCAGTGGGCACATGCTCATAATTACATGATGGTTATATGTCCGTGAAATAAAAGGGTATTGCAAATTTTCTGCACAGACACACACATGAAGCAAAGTTGGAAATGTCTCTTAATTCTTTGTCTCAACAGGTGCACAAAATGAGATGGGATGGTTGTACTTCAGGTCCAGTCTTTATTACATCGCACTTGCTAATAAGAACTGGTATGATAGCAGACGGTACTGCAGACAGAAAGGTGCTGACCTGTTGATCATAAACAGCAGACTGGAACAGGTGAGAGAGAGAGAGAGAGAGAGAGATGCTTATATATATATATATATATACACACACACACACATACACACACACATATATATGTATGTATGTATGTATGTATGTATGTATGTATGTATGTATATGTATGTAAGGCATTCCGAGTGATGTGAAGTGAAATGCTCTTTTCTAGAGAAGAAAGAAGTCAGAATTGTTAGGATTGGAACCAGATGTCTGAAGAGCCTAATATCTCTATAGGTCCCTCACAGAAATATAATTACTCAAATTGCTTGTACATGTCTATATATCTGAGACAATTAAGACAATAGGCCAGACTCATAAAACTTGGTAGTATTATGCAGCACTGCGAACAAGACCTGCACATGAAGCCACTGTGGCGGTCATTAATGCACTTTTTAATGCTGCATTATTGAGCCAATCATAAATCAACATGTAAATGAGAACAGGCCCCATCAGCCTTTTTCAATTCATGTAGACATTCATTTAAGTTTTAAGAATTTTTTTTACCCATACAATTCAAATTCTAATTACTATGGTACACAGTTTTAGCTTTTTATACATATTTTCCTTGGTCAAAAAAGTACATTTACACATGTGAAAATTACATTTTCAACTAGTAAATGTAATTGTTTATATCAGGAATTCAGTTTGCATGTTAAAAAAATGAATAAAAAATCCAGTAGAAGTATTACATTTCAATTAGTTAAAGGTAAGTTCTGACTAGTTAGAAATGAATTTTTAGTAGTAAAAATGTCATTTTCACATCTGTAAATGAAACTGAAAAACAAGATTCCAGGGTATTATTATGTTTTGCAGATTAAGTCATTTTATTAATCACTCCTGGTGCATTTAAATGATTGGAAAGTGTTGTTTTTAATGAAGTAAAAACTACTCTCCACCTGATTTATAAAACCTTTGTCTGACGTGGAAAAAAGTGGAGATCTGAGCGCAAATGTGAATCCTCTTCAGTGCGTGAAATCAAGCGCCAACCTACCAGCACCTCATTTACATGTACCACACGCTAATTCTTGCAGCCATTTCAGTAGGGAGCCAATAAAAAGACTGCATTTAGCGGTTCTGGCTGTGCTTGTAGGCCGGGTCCACTTGCACTTTTGTACTGAATGGCTATGTGCAAATCATTAGCATTATTGCTGTTTTTTATTTTGAGTAATTTTATTGGTATCACACAGGGTATTGACAACAGTTTTGGTTGCTTAAATGCACAAAATTTTTTTTGAGGCTGTTAAACTATTATGAGCCAAATTAACTGGCACTTCTACTCAATTCGATTCTGATCATACGGATATGCCAAAGATGAATTTGATAAATAACAGAACTGTTGGTGAAACTTGCTTATGATCCCTGGTTCCCATCACCACCACGGTAAAGAAATTTGAGTTGGTGAGTTTCTGTATAATGAACCAGTTCACACCAAGTTTTTTTTTTTTTTTTTTTTTTTTTTCGGAAACTCACCTGCAATGTTGTGCTTCCCCTATCACAGGATTTCCTCTCCAGTTTTTTAGGCACAAATGAGGGAAATATGTTTTGGATTGGTCTGACTGACAGTGACCAAGAGGGCTCATGGAAATGGGTGGACGGCTCAGCACTGACCACTAAGTAAGGCTGAGAATATTCATGCAAACGAGTGTTGCTCACATCCGGTGAAGAAAATATTTCAACTCAAACTTTCAAATTTGGGGAATCTTTCCCAAAGCAGAACCAAAAGCTGAAGATTGACCAATATGTTCCTTAGCTCTTCTCCTAATGAACAGGTCTTTTTTGGCTTCAGGGAGCCTTAAAAGAGCAATAAGTGATGAGAACAAAAACATACAGTGAGGAAAATAAGTATTTGAACACCCTGCGACTTTGCAAGTTCTCCCACTTAGAAATCATGGAGGGGTCTAAAATTTTCATCTTAGGTGCATGTCCACTGTGAGAGACAATCTAAAAAAATCTAAAAAAACACAATGTATGATTTTTTAAATAATTTATTTGTGTGTTACTGCTGCAAATAAGTATTTATAGAGAGAGAGTTCTGTGTGGAACCGGTTGACTGATACACCAGCAGACCCATTTTCAGATGTTTTGAGCACTGGCATTGGCAGACAAGTGGCCCACCATGCCTAACACACTGAAATGCAGTGACTGTGTGATGTCATGCACCATCCTGTGATAACTGCCAACAGAGGAGACTCCCTATGAAGCTTAGATTACAGTAGACATTGGACTCTCAGTCTACATCTGGGTGGAGCATCTAAGGTTGAGACTACATATAACATGACAAAGTATACAAAATCACAAGTAGCAATTTTGCTATTAAATATCACAGTTTATAGTGCAGAAGAAACCTGGTTCTGGTCTCTGGTCTACATTTTGTATAAGTTGTAGTTTGAATTTTAAACTAGCAGCCCCACAGAATTCCTGGGGAAAAAAAAAACCCTTTCTGGGTTATATGATGCACACAGAAATGCGACCTTTTGAACACCTGTCCTGTTGTAGATCTTCTGGATTCTGTGTTATTAATTGCCTGGAATCACAGTTCACACAGTACAGTGTCCCTTGACTAATAGTGGTGGCTTTGCTTTCATTTTCTTATTAGTTCTGATCACTTTTGCACAAAAAAAAAAAAAAATCAACTTTGTTTTGTAGCGGCTGGTGTAGCGTCACCAACTTAATCTCAGTCTTCATATCTTTTGCTGCGTATACACAGAGTTGACATGCCACACCAAAGCATCTGGCTTTCAGGAGTGGTCCTTTTGCATGTCAGTCACACAGCCCGACTAGGGAGGCAGTTTTTGGCCATATCACATAGTGAAAATAAAAGATTCTTTGCCAATACCAAGAGGCCTTGGGCAAGACTCCTAACGCTACATGGGTGTACCTCTGTAACACTTCTGTTAGTTGTAAGTTATTCTGATAAAATAATCTGCCAAATGCATTAATGTAATGTAAAGTGAAGCGACCTTAGATATTTGGACTTCATAGGACTGAAAATGAGTAAATAAGCAAAGTTCTTTAGTGGTCTTTGATTCTTATTTCTCAATTTAAACATTTTAAGGCTAACTTGCTGACCAGCACCTGATTGTGTTTGGGTTTCAGGTACTGGCACAGTGGAGAACCAAGTAATACGGGCGATGAAGACTGTGTAGAGTTTTATCCAGACAAAAAGATGTGGAACGATCTGCGCTGCTCTCTAAAACGTTGGTTTGTCTGTGAGAAAAGTGCGGATTGAGACTGTAATACATGCTTAACACATTTTATCATAGAATTTCATAAAATTTCATTTTTTTCCCACATGCTCAACTTCATATAAATATCCCTGTTGTCCTGCCCAAAGTTACGTATTTGGGTAATTTGTCTTAGAGTATCAGGTTCTGCCATCTACTGGCAGTATGCCTGCACTGCATTGCAAGTGCAACAATATTTTGCTTTGTTTTTTGTTAAGTGATTAATGACTTTATTAAAGCTTCCTTAAAAATGAATCATTTTTTTTTCATCACACTGTACCCCGTATTAATCATGACTATCTGTGGTTAGAGGTATTTGCTATTTCACAATGGTGTCTTAACATGTTGGCTCTTTGTCGGTTGTAATTTGTGTCAAATCAAGTAACTTGGTTCAGCATCTGAGTTACAGAGTTACATGGTACCAGCATTACATGGCCATTTCGGTACCGCTTTATTCTGAGTGGTCCTCGGTAGATGATTAGTGAAGCAGCAGTAGTCAAGATGAAGCGACACAACATTTGGCAAGCCCTAGGTATAGAGGTAGATAAGGACAGCCCTGATTCTGATGTACAGAAGATGTCTACAAGAAGAGTGCAGCACCATCAAATGAGAGAAAACGTCTTGAAGCGTGGCTCATGATCTTATGTCCTAAAAGATGTGGAACATGACCTAACTAGTTTGTACACTTAGTTTCAAGATGGGCAAAGGTGTAGCCACACAGTGCATCTAAGTGCATTAAAAGCACTGGTCATTGTACTGAGTGTAATGCAAAACTGTGCATTTCCAGTGAGATGCTGCCAGAGGTGAGCACACCAGCAGTGCTAAAATGCAGAACTGATGGTATCTGATAACTGATGAGAGTCTTCAAACTGCAGAAGCCAAACACATGCTACTGTATCTGGAGAGAAAAGCATGCATCTCTGAAGAACTCTGGGAGGGTAAAAACTGCAGAGGCATACAAGATGATAGCACTTGTTGATCAAGAGCACAGCCACTGACCAGGCCTGGCTACATTTAGAAAAGCATAAAAGCAAGAGGGATAAGGAGGTAGAACCCAAAAAACTATATTCTTTCCTTACAACTAATGAAAGACAAGGTTGGATGAATGAGAGTCTTTGAATGATTCTCAACAGAGCTTTATACTGACATTTGGATGTTCTGACTGGATTGCCTTTCTGTTCTTTGCCACTGAATAAAGCTTATGGTGTATCTGTAGCTATTTTGCCAGGTTATCACTGCTGGACTTTGAGTTTTTGCTACACTGCACAACTGTGCAGTTTTGCCTATTATTATTGCCTTGACTCTGTTACATCCATGTAATGCCAGTCACTCAGCATCACTCATTGCCCTTGCTACATCCACTGCTCCTCAAGATCTGGACTCACTGTTTACTATGCATTGGACTCAGTTATCCCAAACATCTGGATGGTCGGGACCAACAAACTACCGCCCCCTCTAGCACTCAGCAAATCAACTTTAATGTCCTTCATCCTCTGCCTCGCTCCTCTTCACTGCCCATCCCAACTGACTTCAGAACTTGCAACAGACTCAAAGTTTTGTTTTTTCTTTCTGAGTCATGGCAGAAACCAGGAGATTACCTCCATCTGAATACATTGCTACCTAATGGCAACATTTATCTACCTTGGTCCCATGGAAAAGGTGGCAGTCTGGCTGTTCTCTTTAATAGTACACTCAAAATGAACCTCTTCCAGTTTCGTGAAGTTACTTCTTTTGAATTTATGGTCCTGAAATTGCTTGGTTCTGTTCCTGTGCTGTTTCTGATCATTTACAGCCCACTCAAATCTTCCTCAAACCTTCTGTCAGAGTTACTCACTCAGAGTTACTCGAATTACTCATGCTAGCCAGCTTGGTGTGTCCAGCTATGATTGTGCTTGCGGATTTCAATAACCGTGTTAACGCTGACTGCTCAATTATTTTAGCTTGATACATGTTAGCTTTGCCATTCATTTACATGGACACACACTGGATTTAATCTGCTCTGCTGGTCTGCTTGTCACCTCTGTTTCTGGTTCTCTTGTTGGTGTTGATCATAAGCTTGTTGAAGCTACAGCTAACATCTAATTTTCTCACGCTTTTCGTAATATCAAGGTCATTGATTCTCACACCTTTTGTTCTTCAGTCTTCTCCCCTCTCCTCTATCTCTCAGTTCTCTTGTCCTGATGACATTGGCTCCTTCTGGTCACTCCTCCCCACAGGCACGTGTTTCATGCATTAGCATACTCAGACCATATGCTTAGACATAGAGCTGCTTTAAATGTTCTCTGTATATTTCTTTTGTTTTAATGGTACTAGATATAAGCCCAAACTACTTTTCTCTACTATTAATAAACCTCTTCACCCTCCCTCTCCTACCCCTGCCTGCACTGTAGACTAATGTAAAGTCTTTCATAGATTCTTCACAAACAAAATTAGTAAAATATACCAACAGTTCCCCTTAACTGCCTCAACTTCTTTCTATAGTAACATCCTGTTTAACTCCCTTCATTTATGGTATTTGGCAGACGCTCTTAACCAGAGCGACTTACAATTTGATTATTGTTACACAGGTAGGCGAAGGCGGTGTTAGGAGTCTTGCCCAAGGACCCTTATTGATATAGTGTAGGGTGTTTGCCCAGGTGGGGCTTGAACCCCAGTCTACAGCATAGAAGGCAGAGATGTTACCCACTACACTAACCAACCACAACCGTATCTAACACCTGTCATTTCATCAACTGGAACACTCCTCTGAATACTATCTCCCGATTTCCAATCTGCCCTTTTTGAGTCAAACTGATGGAAAGGGTGGTGGCATCTCAACGGCAGTCTTTTTTGACGAATAATGATTGATATTTTTTTACTTTTTGAACATTTCTAATCTGGCTTTCGTACGATGCATAGCACTGAGACGGCACTTTTACAGGTTCTAAATGATCTCCTCCTGTCTATTAATTCTGGTGCCACCAATATTCTGCTCCTCTTAGATTTAACTGCTGCATTCAGCACCATTAATCATGACATGGTATTACTGCATTACTGACACTATTCTCACCTGGTTCAGATCCTATATCAGAATCAGAATCCTTTATTGATCCCAGAGGGAAATTGCATTTGTTACAGTTGCAACCATTTATGTAAAAGAATGAACACTTTAAAAATTAAAAACAAAGAAATTTGCAACATGTACACAGAGTTCTTTTGAATACAGTAAAGTGGTGGTGACTGTGATAATAAATATTAAACATCTAGTATAAGGCAGTTAAAATGATTGTACCTCTGAGTTTTTGCACACAATAATAATAATAATAATAATAATAATTATTATTATTATTATTATTACACATATGAACAGTTTGGTATTGAGTTTTGCACAGATGGACCACACTTTGTGAATCACACACTGAGGGAGGAGTTATAGAGTTTGATGGCCACAGGTAAGAATGACTTCCTGTGGTGCTCTGTGGTCATTTCGGTAGAATGAGTCTTGCACTGAATGAGCTCCTGTGTCTCATCACTGTGTCATAGAGTGGGTGGGAGCCATTGTTCATAATGGCCTGCTGTTTAGACAGCGTCCTCCTCTCCGACACGGCCGTCAGCGAGTCCAGCTCAATACCCACAACATTGCCGGCCTTGCGGATCAGTTTGAGTCTCTTGGCGTCTGCCACCCTCAGCCTGCTTCCCCAGCATGCAACAGCATAGAGGACAGCACTCGCCACCACAGACTCATAGAAGATCCTGAGCATAGTCCGGCAGATGTTGAAGGACCTCAGGCGCCTCAGAAAATAGAGACGACTTTGGCCCTTCCTGTAGAGGGCGTCAGTGTTCTTAGCCCAGTCCAGTTTATTGTCAATATACACACCCAGATATTTGTAATCCTCCACAGTGTCCACACTGACCCCGCTGATGGACACAGGGGTCACCAGTGCCTTGTCCCTCCTCAGGTCCACCACCAGTTCCTTTGTCTTTGTCACATTGAGCTGCAGGTGGTTCCACTCGCAAATGGCGACAAAGTCCTTCACCGTCGCCCTGTACTCATCCTCATCACCCTTGCTGATACATCCAACTATTGCAGAGTCATCAGAAAACTTCACTAATGGGCTTCACTTTTTTGCCCTTGGTAAGCCTCAGTGCTATTACACAAGGTGTCCCCCAGGGGTCCTTGTTCCTCTATTCTTTATCCTCTATACGTACCCCTCGTTCAGATCATCCACCATCATGGTCTTCATTTTATTGTTATCCCAATGACACACAGATCTACATCCACACCAACACCACCACTAACCTGCCCTCTTCCTGCCCTAATAGCTTGTATTCATGACCTCAGAAAGTGGACGCAGAGTAACTTTCTAAAACTAAACACTGATGAAACTGAAATTCAACTCCTTGGCCTACTAACTTCAGACTTTGGATGGGGTGACCGTTAGACCTTCAACTGCAGTCCGTAACCTAGGTGTACTTTTTGATCCCGTCCTTTCTTTCTAATCTTATATTAGGACCACAATATTGCTCGTCTTCATCCCTTGCTCTCCATGAAAGACACAAACTCTGGTCTATGTTTTCCTATCATCCTGCTTAGACTGCTGCACCTCCCTTTTCATTGGTGTTCCTTAGTTTTTCACCATTTTCAGTTTTTACTAAAACTCAAATCCTCTCTCGCTCTAAAAAAAAAAAATCAGATCACCCCAATTCTACACCAGTTACACTGGTTATCTGTTCCTCTTCGAATTCCATTTAAACTTCTCTTGCCAACTTACAGATCTCTACATGGTCTAGCTTACTTAGCCAAGATCCTGCACCCTTACTGCCTTGCCCCGACACTTAGGTCCTCTGACACAGGTCGTGTAGTTGTCCCAAAATTTAGACTGTCCATGGTTGGAAGCAGATCTTTCAGCCTCATGGCCTCCAAACTATGGAATATATTAATGCAATCTCTCCATGACTGTCCCTCACTTTCCTCCTTTAAAGCTTCCTTTTTTATCAGCACTTCAATTCTTCTCCTCATGTTTTATTATTTATACTTATTAGTAGTAATATTATTGGTCTACAAAACACTAGTCAAGACTCAAAGTTCCAGAGTAAGTTTTGATGCTACAGGAACAGTAGTCAAAAGGCTCACTAGGCCAACAGAAACTTCAGGACATATTTCTATATCAACGAGTTCTGTCCTCACATGGTGATGCTTCTGTTCAAAACTGGTGCAAATGCTGTCTGAGCAGCACAACATCAACACCATATCAAACTGGGCGGCTTGCATTGCTGGGAGGTCTTGTCAAGACTCCTTACTCTGATTTGAAGTGAGTGTGTTGGGGTACTACACAGCAATAAGTCAGCAAAAACTGCCTCCTTACGTCACCAGAGTAGATTCTGCACACTGTATAAAGACGATCAGGAAACGGGAACGTCTCCAGAAGAAAGCAAGCCATTAGGGGTGTACTTTGTGTACTTCTGGTCCCAAGCCCGGATAAATGGTGAGGGTCGCGTCAGGAAGGGCATCCGGAGTAAAACTTATGCCAAAATTATCATGCGGATCACAAACCATGGTAGCTATTCTTTGCTAATTAAACATGCAACGATCACTTCAATAAGGACATTTATACAACTTTTATTGTGATTCTTGACTGTCAGAGAGACCCCAAACGGCATTAGACTGCTACTTCAGTGCGTCAGGGAGCTACAGTGAGTGAGCCACACAGAGAGGCATTTGCCATCAGTTATCAGCTGAATGGCTCCCTCTTGTGGTTGCTCAGAGCTGCTCATGTTCATGCAGATTTTGTTTGCTGTGGGCCTTGCTCTATATTTAAAGGGGAACTCCACAGATTTTTCCAAATTTCCGTATGAAACAATCATTACCGTGTAAACAAAGTCATTCAGAGTGGTGTCGTGTAAAATGCTCCATTCTAGAGAAACTTGCCAAGTCAGAAATGTTGACAGTAGTAGTTATAGGAACCAGATGTCTGAAGAGCTTCACGTCTCTAAAAGCTACACTACAGAAAAAAGATTACATTAATGCTGCCTGATGCCTGAGATGTTGTTTTAAGATAGTTTATCGTCAACATTGCACATAAACACTCAAAAGACACGTAGGTTTGGGATACATGACTTTTTTACACCTCAACAGTTGAATTATGCAGGAAAAATGAGTGGAATTCCCCTTTAAATGGTACCACATTTATTTATGGCACTGGCTATTTGTGATTGGACTGCATTGCGTCTGTTTCAGGGTCTCAAACTCATATTTACTTGTACAAAGTTTAAGTGGTCCAGAGAGTGAAAGGCCTTATACTGGATTACTCCTGAGTGATACAGTACAATACAAGATAAAGCTGCTAGCTTAGCCGTCATGAAATATTAGTCAGTCAATCTCAACCATATTTCAGATCACTCAAAGATAAGACACTTTCAAAGGAAAAAGAGAATTCATTTGGTCACTCATTAAAGCTGGTGTTACATTTTACTGTGGGCCTATAACAATATTTAGCACAGTAATACATACAGAAGTCAAAAATTCCAATAATAACTTACCTCTGTACTGAGGATCTGCTGGATGTGAGTGAGAGGTCATCATTTTTAACGTGTATAAATATATTTAACGTCCCTGCAGTTACTGTACCAAAGTTCCTTTCGTACCCCCTGGTCTTATGAGTTTGTGTCGTCCTCATTGGCATAAATGTCTTCATATGATTTTCCACTGCTGTCTGAACTTCTTCTGTTGTCTGCAGTAAATCCTGAATTTTCATATACATCATCCCTCATATCCATTCTGCTCTACTACTTTAATAACTCTGAAAACTTTAAATGTGGCCTTGTATTCAACGCCTTTCAGGTTAAGGCCACTGCTGGCAGGAAGTCACTGCAGAGTGTCTATGGTGACCTGTGATAATAAAAGCCCTGGTCTAAATTAAGGAGAGTGTGTTAGACAGTGACGTCAGCGATAGATGTGAGACTGCGAAGGCCTTTAAGATGTGCGAGCCAAATGGTTGGAGTGCAGCAGCAGGTTTTCCTTTAGAGTGCCGACCTTTCTGTTCATTTCCTCACAGAATCATTATGGGACGTTCTACTCCACTGTGGTTAAGATGGTTTGGGAGTAGATTCACAATTGTCTTGAATCCATCGGCCTTCTTGTGGATGATTATGGTGTGACACCAAACATAGACTGTTGTAAATCCTGAGTGAAGGTTCCCGAGACCCAGCGTGATGCACTCTGGTCCTGGTGGGCCGCAGCACTGAAGAATTTAACCTTCTACCTCATTACATACCTGGTTTAGCACATCAGTGAATTAGCAAGACCTTTGCGACTGGATGTCAGCATTAGAAGAGGGAAATACTATGTTGAGGGTCACGGCCCACCGGGAGCTGAGATTGTCATCCCTGTTGTGGAAGGTTATAAGATGCTGAGTAACAGTGTACTCATACTTTTCCATTCAGAATCCTGACAACTGGAACTGGTTAAGCCTTTTTCACAGTATCCATAAAATGCAATTGCTATTTTGGGCCCCTCAGTTGAACCTCTTTTTCAGTAACACTGACGTAATATATTTTGATGGAGATTTGTATGATTAAATGAGAGATGAACGGTTTTCATCGTTGTAGGTGAGCAGGCAAGTCAACATTTATAAAAGTGTATTGGTTGTGCCTGAAATGCTGTTTTTAAATTATGACGGTTGCACATTTTTATACATGAACAACTTTTTTTATTTTTAAAACTGAACAGAAACCAAGATTTACAATGATAACACAGATACAGCCAAATGCCTCTGCCACCCCACCCATCCACCTTCAGTTGGAAAGCTGACACAGCAAAGTACATTTATGATATTTGGCAGACGCTCTTTTCCAGAGCGACTTACAATTTGATTGTTACACAGGGAGGCGAAGGCGGTGTTAGGAGTCTTGCCCAAGGATCCTTACTGGTATAGTGTAGGGTGTTTGCCCAGGTGGGGATTGAACCCCAGTCTACAGCATAGAAGGCAGAGATGTTACCCACTACACTAACCAACCACCCCAAAGTAAAGCAAACATAGAAACAAAAAAGCCCACTACATATCCACACCAACACACATACAAACAAAAAATACTGGAGTACATGTTATCCTAGCATGCATTACAGTATGGCTACACTACATCCCTTTACTTTACTCATACATTAAGTAGTTCACTTAGCACATTTTTTATATTACATAAAGTTGCAGTTATGGTCTCTTTATCTTGGCACGATGTTTGTAAAGAGGTGTAAATTGTTCTCATCCCTCAGGTTTCACCCCTCACTGTTCACTAACTGCAGAACACAGACAAGAAAAACACGACAGAACATGTCAAAAATAAACTTGCAGTGCAAAAATGAAAAAGCAACATGTAAAATGGTGCAATGGGTGATTTTTCAGATACTGATGTAGAAGAAAAAAAAAAGTTAAATAAGGGCAATACGAACTTTCTATTACAGAAAGGTATTGCAAAGTTTCAAAGCCACCAAAAGAGGCCAGTCAAAGCTCTTGCAAATCTCCCTGATCACATCTCAGGCTTCTGCAAGTGCATACCATACATCTTCAATTGAGCTATATTCATGAAAATTGGAGAATATGACATTTGATGAACAATCTGACTGACACTATAAAATGACAATCACTTGGAAGTGAACTGCAATGAAGCAAACATGACATGAAGCATATTCACGTACCAAACTTTTGGAATTGACAGTTAATCTCTGTGAAAAAACCTCCAAAGATATTCACATGATACACTTTAAAAGTTGTGAAAGCTCTCTCCCACATCACACTTTAAGCATCAGACATGTAGCAGTGATGACATGCAGAATTTCATGTTAAACAGTTTTATACTCTTAAAAAATCCCAAGATAGAAGCAATAAAGAGGTGGTTAAACTGCTTTGTATGTTCTTCCTGCATGGTGCATCAATTTATTAGTCATTCATTTATCATTAAAACACTCTTTTCTCACAGATCCACTCTTTTTTTTGTTGTTGTTGCTGCAGAGCATCTTGTATTGAGGACCCAGAATCTCACCACAAATTTCATTCCCCTGGTCAACTGGTTCTATCTTCATCCAGAACCTGAAAGCCAGAGAATCTGAATCAGGTCAGAGCTTTTTGTTTTTTAGATCTTTAGCTCAACCCTCTGTTCACACAGCTTTGAGCAGAACCATTTACCTCCAACAATAAGAATGAGATGTTTAACCTACTTACAATAGGAACGGTGGGCAAATCCAATATATATTTACATATTTCAAATACATACAATCAGATGCAAAAGTCCAACTATCACAGGTCATTGCATGTTTTGTTAACTTTCTAAAGGAAACTCATTTAAGACCGTCTCTACAGCAGTGACCACCCACCCTGGAACTGGAGATCTACCTTCCTGCAGACTTTATCTCCAACACTAATGGACCCCCACCTGATCCAACTAATGGCTCTCCTTCAGATACCCTTAATGTGCTGAATAAGGTGCATTCCAGGTGGGTTGGTGGTGAAACCTGCAGGAAGGTACATCTTCAGGAGGAAGGTTAGTGACCACTGCTCTTCAGGGAACAAACCTAAACATGGCTTTTTTCTGCAAATAGAGCACAGATTCTATTTATTTGAGTTAATGTCAAATTTAAAAAGGACCTGAACAAACACGGCATGACATGTTCACATACTTTCGACTTTTTTTTGGCTGAAATACGATCTCTGACACTATGGTTCACACTCCCTTAGGCGATTCAAATCGGTCATTAATGTGAACGACCCGGCGTCCTGAAATGACCCGCATACACACATCCTACCCAGTAACGTCACATGAATTAATTGTGTGCATCATCAGCACAAACTAACAAGCAGAACGAGCTTCGCGACGATAATTAACTATGAACAACTCTCAGTTGTTCATTATTAGAGCGAGGTGGAAAGGGTTAACAGGCTTTAGCTTCTGTTGGGCACTGCTGCCATGGTAATATTGAGGGATTGTGCACACGCAGTCTGAGAAAAGCACAGGAATTCCGATCGGAGCGTTCACATTAAGGACGCATGGCCACAAATCGGATATGTATCCAATCCAGGACCACATATAAAAGTGATTCGGGTCAAATTTTGAAAAGATCAGATTTGCATGTCCACACAGCCCTGAAAACATCAGATCTGGGGCAAAAAAAAATAAATAAATAAAAAATCAGATTTGTGCCACTTCAGCCTGGTAATGTGAACATAGCCTCTGCCACCTGTACATGGTTAAAGGTTGGACAACAAACAAAATGTTCCTGAGCTGCAGAAGGTGCTGCCAGAATGAGTTACATAAGAACTGATAACCTAAGAGAACTTGGTACAAAGAGTCTGAGCCAGGCCTGGGAGCCGTGTGGTGGAGATGGTGGTTCAAATTAGTAGTGAAAGGATCCAAAAGCATGCACGATTCTAAAGGGGTGGCCGGAGTGACCAGGGCCTTTCCTGAAAGCTTACTGGCCACCCCAGATGGGTGGGTGTTGGCGCTTTTAAGAGGAGAGTCGTTTGGCTGCTGATGGAACAACCATTCACCCCCTGTGCTCACACACACACACACACCCCGCTTACATCCCCATCACACCTATAAACTTCCCCACCCACGTCGCATGTATAAACTTCACCAGAACCCACGCCCAACCTTGCACATGCGAACTTCAACCCACCCACCACCCTCACATACAGAAGCCACTCCACTCGCATGTACAGACTTCACCAATGTCAGTAGGAAAAGCGTTTTGGGTCTTTCTAGTCTTAAAGTCTAAAGTGTAAGGAGAAACGAAAACATTTGGAAGACTCTCGTTCTGAAGCTGATGCACCCCTGTGGTGTGATGTAATCTCTTATTACCTGATTCATTCAGCTTTAAATGTGTCTGCTTACCTGCAGAAGAGAGTTTCTTCTGAAGCTCATCCCTTTCCTTCATTACACTGATGTAGCTTAACTCCAAGTGATTGATTGCTTCAGACAGCTTGGTGTTACTGGTCTTTAACTGGTCTCTCTCTTTAGTCAGGTTGGTGTAACTGGTCTGTAGCTGGTCTCTCTCTCTAGTCAGGTTGGTGTAATGGGTCTCTAATTGGTCTCTCTGTGCCAAAGTAAACTTGATCCACAGGACTGTGATGGCAGCCAGCAGGAGAACACACAGCAGCCCCAGACACGCTGTAGTCAGTATGAAGCATCTTCTGCCTGCAGTGCTCGGTTCTGAAAATAGATACAAGCACATTTCACTGAATGCAGCACAACCCCAATTCCAAAACACTCCAAAATGTAAATAAAAACAGAATGCAATGATTGTAAATCTCAGACATCCGTCCGTCCAGACATCCTTATTCCAAGCTGTTTCTCCCTCAGGGTCGCAGGAATGTAATCTCAGGCATATTATTCACAATAGTACATGGAACACACATCAGACGTTGAAAGTGAGACATTTGAACATTTCATGAAAAACGAATAAAAACAGCTTGTTAGTGTGCCGTTAAAAAGCCTGCACCTCTGGTGGTTTGGGGTTGCATTAGTGCCTATGGTTGGGCAGCTTGCACATCTGGAAAGGCACCATCAATGCTGAACAGTACATAGAGGTTTTAGAACATGCTCTCATCCAGACAACGTCTCTCTCAGGGAAGGCCTTGCTAAACCACTCTCTGCATCCAGCACAACAGCATGGCTTTGCAGAAGATGAGGCCGGCTGCTGAACTGGCCTGCCTGCAGTCCAGACCTTATTTATTTACATTTTGCACATCAACTTTTTTGGAATTGGGGTTGTAACAGTTCAGAGGAGCGAAACATGGAACGTTGTAACCAGAGCCAACACATACATGAAACAGCCAAGACAGGAGCGAGAATCAGGAACTGGGGCGGGGACAGACACGGAACAGCGGTCAGAGAATCAAACAGCTTGGTATTCACTGACTATATATATATAGTTTCTGTGATCTGTTGCATGGTTTGATTGGTTGAAGTCCCATGACTGACAGAGGGATTCTGGGAAATGGAGTCCTAGGTGGTGAGTCACAGGGGCTGCTTATATGCATTACACACACACACACACACACACACACTTACTTCCTGGCCACTTCACTGCCTTGTCCACACAGTCAATGGTCTATTTTATTAACTTCTTACCATACGGGTGCACTTCTTGTAGTTAATGATTACAAATTGTAGTACATCTGTTTCTCTGCGGATTTTTGTTCTTCTTTACCAATTCAGTGATCTGCTGTGTCTGATCCACTTGTACCAGCACCACGTACACCACCACATCAGTGTCACTGCAGTGCTGAAAATGATCCACCACCCAAGTAACACCTGCTCTGTGGTGGTCCTGAGGGGGCTTGACCACTGAAGTAACCATTACAGAACCATTTAATCATGCAAAGGCTCTCTGAGTGTTCATGGTTCTATATAGGCACATTTTCTTTAGTAAAAAACCTTTTGAATAAACTTCCTTTTCAGGGGTGTACAGTAAAATGCAAGACAAACCAAGTTATGTAACTAGTTTTACTGTCATCTTGTACTGTATGTTGATCAGACTGGCTTATGATACAAGAAAGTGTGAAAAACATTGTTACCGATTAAAGCCGGTTAACAACATTTTAGTGTGAGCTTATAGCATCATTTAGCATAGCACAATGAGTAAGTGACAAAACCCAGTAAAGACAAACTTACCTCTGTACTGAGGATCTGCTGTATGTGAGGAGGAGGTTGTGTCCGCATTCTCAGAATTGACTGTACCAGAGTTCCTTTTGTTGCTCCTGGTCTCATACATTATGTCCTCCTCATTGACATACATGTCTTCATATGACTGTCCACCACTATCTGGATTTCTTCGGTTGTGTGCAGTAAATCCTGAATTTGCATATATGTCATTTATCATTTCCATTCTGCTCTGACTGATCATTTTAATAACTCTGAAAACTCTAAAAGTGACTGCAGTGACCCTCTGCCAGCAGCAGCATTAACCTGACAGAGTATCTGTGCTCAACTGTGAAATTAAAACAGCCTGGTTTTGAAGATTGTGTTCGATAGTGGAGCTGGCCACAGATGAGACATTGGTGGTGTTTGAGATGTGGGAGTCACATGGTACATGTGTAGAAGCTTCAGATGGCAGATATACAGTAAAATAATTGGGGAAACGGTCACCCAGCCCTTACACTAGTCACAGGAGTTTGCGATAGCAGGCCTTAAATGTAGTTACTGCATTTTATACCTAAAGCTTGGGGGGAGGAACATGCCTGAAACCCCTCCTTCCTTCTCCACATTAGAACATGTTTAAACGAATCCAATTTATAGCCAAATCTGTAAAGGTTGCTTCTCTAAAGTTGCAAAAACAAAGACTTTGTCTTTAGGTTGTTCAGACTATATGGCTAAAAAGTAATGCTGTGTTTGCTGTGGCCAGAGAGCTTCACTATATCATTTAATGTTTCCACTTTGTGTTTTTGAGAAAGGTGCTATTGCATAAGCCACTTTTGAGTGAAGTAACGTGTCTGGTTTATGGCGTCAAACTCATCTACATTCTTGTTTCTAAGTGGTCCAGTGAGAGTGAAGGTCTATGCTGTTACACTGGATCCAAGATACACCTGCTAGGTACAATGTCATAAGATACCAGTTGAGATGTGAATCCTTTAAATCACGCTTCAGCTCACTCGATAATATAAACTATGTGGGGAAAAAAATCTATTGGTGACTGATTAAAGCTGGTTAATGTTACATTTTAGTGTGGGCATATAGCATTATTTAACAATGGAATACACAAGTAAGTCCAATATTTTGTTGCTCCTGGTCTGATGTGTTTCCATGTCATCCTCATTGGCATAAATGTATTTATATGAATGTCCACTGCTGTCTGAATTACTTCTTTTCTGACTCTTCTATGAAAACTCTAAAAGGATTGCATGAGTCAGCTTAAATGCTGGCAAAAGTCACTGCAGAGTATCTGTGCTCAATGGTAATGGCATATAGCCTGATAGTGTTAGATAGTGACACTGGCTACGGATGTAAATGATCTTTTGAGATGTCACATGGTATATTTGCAGAAGTATCTTGAAGCCAAAGTCTTAGTTTGCCATACTTAATTCAAACTCTTGGTAATGTCTTCACTTATTAGGTTAGTCTTATGCAAACTTCCAGAGTTGGGTTTGCAGCCCTAATCTCATAGGATTCGGTTCAGGGGTAAACTTTTAGTTTGGCCTGCCTTGTAAATTACACGTGTGTGTGTGTGTGTGTGTGTGTGTGTGTGTGTGTGTGTGTGTGTGTGTGTGTGTGTGTGTGTGTGTGTGAGAGAGAGAGAATGGTTATTGTTGAATCAGCTTTTAAGCAGGTTACTGGTGCCCTCTAGAGGATCATTGATATGACACCAAACGGACTGTTCAAAATAGCAAATGAAAGTTCCATAAGAGAGCATGTATTATGCTCTAACCCTGGTGGGCCACAGCACTGGAGTTTAACAGTCTACCTCAACAAAAAATAAATGCCTGATTCAGCTCATCAGTGAACTAGCAAGACTAGTTTGACCATCACTAAAAGGATGGAAATATCTTCAGAGTCATGGTTAACCGCCCCTGTATCGGCAGCAGCTACGTACCATCTGGACACCCCTCCACAAAATCACATATGAAGATTTTCCTGACCTCTCCCTTCAGCCACCTCAACAGCAGTGATGGTACCTTAAATGAGCACAAGCCAGGTTAAAGTTCAAAGCAGCACTTGTCATCTGAGGCAGTCAACTGGGCTCCTACTAGTTTCTTACCTCTAGAATAACCTTCCAGCCAAATGTTTGGAACTCAGATATGGCCCAAGTTTTTAAGTCTAGGCTAAAAATCTACAACCCCATTTCCAAAAATGTTGGGACGCTGTGCAAAATGTAAGAAAAACCAAAATGCAATGATGTGCCGATCATTTAAACCCATTATTCAATTGAAAATTGTACAAAGACAGCATATCAAATATTGAAACCATGCCCATTTTGAATTTGATGCCAACAGCACGTTCCAAAATGGTTTGGACGGGGGCAACAAAAGGCGTGATAAGTTGTTTAA
The DNA here is from genome assembly GCF_015220715.1 of Pygocentrus nattereri. Classification (NCBI taxonomy): domain Eukaryota; kingdom Metazoa; phylum Chordata; class Actinopteri; order Characiformes; family Serrasalmidae; genus Pygocentrus; species Pygocentrus nattereri. The sequence goes on from NC_051232.1 coordinate 10,095,075, forward strand.
AGCTAAAAACACCTGGTGTTTAATTGGCAACAGGTCAGTAACATAATTGGGCATAAAAAAGCATCCTAGAGAGTCTTTTAGAAGATGAGGGGCTCACCACTCTGGAAAAACTGCACAATTAAATAGTGAAAGAATTCAAGAATAACATTTCTGAATGTAAAATAGCAAAGAACCTTTTAAATCATTTATGGTACATCATAACTTTTGATCATGGATGCTGCATCCTCCAAGCTAAAGACCACCTAGCTTGTTATCAGTGCACAGTTCAAAAGCCAGCATTCATGTTATATGGGTGCATTAGTGCACATGGCATGAGTGAAATGCACATCTGTGAAGGCACCATTACTACTGAACGATGCATGTTTTAGCAACATATGCTGCCATCCAGGTCTTTTTCAGAGAAGACTGATTATTTCAGCAAGAGAATGACAAACCAGTCTGCATCTATTACAACAGCACTGATCCATACTAAAAGAGCCTGGGTGCCAAACTGACCGCTTGTGTACCACCCTAGGGGGAGTAAGAGACCGCGGATGAAACGGAAGTGCAGTTTCCTCAGATGGCTTTATCTTGAATTAATAATGATGTATAACATAAAACAAGGCTCGTTTACATGCTTCTCTGGTCAGTCCATTGACAAAATTGGTTTTAAATACAGTAAGTAACTTCTTCCCTACACCATTACAGCTAGCATGAGACAATTACTTCACTGTTCTCCACATTGCATAATCCGCACTTCCCTTTTAAAACAAAAAGCCTGATGTGCAAAATAAAGCCATTCAAATACATCACATTTTGTAACTCTAATGTTTGTAACTACATCAGTAAATGAACATTTCTTGAAAGAAATTGGTTTCATGGACTATATCCATCCGCCATGCACATTCCATGGGTATAGCAAAAGCGGGAAATGACAGCGCTGACCTCCTTAACTAATGATGATCATATGCACATTCAAACTACTAGAGAACTTACAACCTATTGGAATAAACGAATATAACAACCATACATCTTTCATAGTTGCTGGTAATTTCTGACTGGTTGTTTAACACCATTAGCTAGTTAACCTAGCTTAATATCCTCACTAGACTTTTCTAGAATTTAACACCATTGGCTTATTTTTACAAACAAAATATAACTTTGTAGCTTAAAGTTGTCTTTACTATAACAATTAACAATAGTGAACTGTGTTCTCTTAGACTCTGACCTGAATAGGAGTAAGAGGCCATGGATGAAACAGAAGTGCAATTTCCACATAGATGTGAATGAGAGCCTCTCCATGGATCACCACCTTATCGTGGTGGAGGGGTTTGCGTGCTTGATTGATCCTAGGAGCTATGTTGTCAACAGCATCTTGGGCCGGCTTATAAAGAAGTGTGATGGGCAGCCATCTGGTCCAGGGGTTTTGCTATTTTGCATTGTTTCTATGGTTTCCATTTCCTGCAATTGCAAAACGTTGTTCCATTCTTCTTTTTTAGAATATGGAAATAGCCGAATCGTCATTGAATTTGGAAGTAGTATTTTTTTTTAAAGCATCATTAATTTTATAGGGGTCTACTCGCTCTTCTTGGGCTGGAAACAAATTCCTGAATCCGGAAATTGGACTACTGTAGGTCGAAGACCATCAAAGAGGAGAGGAGGAAGGCGGGTTAGAAGGCAGCGAGAAAGAAGGAAAGACAGGAGTGTGGAGGTTAGCGTAGGGACTCTGAACATAGGGACAATGACTGGTAAAGGCAGAGAGCTTGCAGACATGATGGAGAGGAGGAAGGTAGATATTCTGTGTGTCCAGGAGACCAGATGGAAAGGAAGCAAGGCCAGGAACATTGGAGGTGGATTCAAACTGTTCTATCATGGTGTAGAGAGGAAGAGAAATGGAGTAGGGATAATCCTAAAGGAACAGCTTGGGAAAAGTGTTCTGGATGTAAAGAGAGTGTCAGACAGGATCATGAGCCTGAAGTTGGAGGTTGATGGTGTGATTTTGAATGTGGTCAGTTCATATGCACCACAGGTTGGTTGTCATTTAGAGGAGAAAGAGGAATTTTGGAGTAAGATGGATGAAGTGGTACATGGTGTCCCTAGAGAGGAGAGATTGGTGATTGATGCAGACTTCAATGGACATGTTGGTGAAGGGAACAGAGGGGATGAAGAGGTGCTGGGTATGTATGGTGTGAAAGACAGAAATGCGGAAGGTCAGATGGTTGTAGATTTTGCAAAGAGAATGGAAATGGCTGTGGTGAACACGTATTTTCAGAAGAGGGAAGAACACAGGGTGACATACAAGAGTGGAGGGAGGTGCACACAGGTGAATTATATCCTTAGCAGGAGATGCCACCTAAAGGAGACTGGAGATTGTAAAGTGGTGCCAGGGGAAAGTGTAGCAAGGCAGCATAGGGTGGTTGTCCATTTACATGGTAAATAGTTTTTTCTGCATTTTTCCTCTTTCACCCGCAGTCCAGGCCCCCTGACAGACTGAAGATCAGTGAACTGGCCCTTTGGGTAAAAAGTTTGAGGACCCCTGATATATCCCCAATCCTGTTGTCATTACACTGGCTACCTGTTACATTTCATTTAGAATATAAGATCCTTCTTTTAACATAGAAATCGTTAAATGGCCTGGTCCTGCAGTACCTTAGTGTATTAATTCAGTCATATGAACCCACACGTATGCTCTGCTCACAAAATAGCAGCTTGTTTTCAGTACCTAGAAGTAGAAAAACTGCATCAGGTGGTCAAGGCCTTTCCTACATGGCCCCCAAATTGTGGCATCATCTCCTAACTTCTGTCAGGACTCTGACCCACCCTCTTAAATGTCAGACTGAAAACTTTTGTTTGCACAAGAATTTTACCAATATCAGTTGTTTACTTTAACATTTCTCCATAAACTGACTTAAGTTACAAGTTGTTTGCCTCCTTCTTGTGCTCTCTCCTTCCATGCCTGATCCTGATGGATAATTCTGGAACATCGAGGAGCTACCAGCATCATGGAATTATACAAATTGTACAAACCTCACCTGCATGAACTGACCATCTTGCTGCTGCTGTATAAATTCAAACTATTTAACCATTACATGATTGGGTGTAATAATGATGTGGGGACAGTGAGTGTTGTGTACTGTTGGAGGGGCGACAAGTGGAATTATACCCCTCTGAATGGGGGGAAAAAAAAAAAAAAAAAAAAAAAAAAAAAAAAAAAAAAAACACACCACATACAAAGGATGACTTCAAGCAAGCAACTAAATCAAAGCAAATCACCCATCAATGGAGAGATGGAAGTTTCTTCCTTGTCTTAAAACAATATTTCTTTCTCCTGCTTTTCTTTTTCTCATTTTCTTTTCTGTTAACTAGCTTAGAGCAGTGCTCTGTTTTCTCCTCTGCCTGTTTTCTCTTTTTACTCTTGTTTTCTTCATACCCACCTGGGTAAAGCACCATACCAGTCAAGGAGAACGCTGTCTGCCTCAGCCTTAAGTGCTGGTACCAACAGGTGCACCTGGTTATCTGGCACCTGGCACTTATTATCCCTTGGTATTCTGGGATTTTGAGTCTTCTGGAGTAACAGTGCCTCACTGCCATCGCCCTCTGCTGGCAGCCAGCAGCACAGGCTGACCTGTTTACATAAGTCATTTGTTTTTTATCACAAACACGGTTAAACGGACACATGTAAAGGTTGGTTGCGTGGCTATTTCATTCTAAGCGGCAAGAGCCCTTTGCTGAGATCATAAGTCAAATTTAGCACAATGTAACAATTTCTCGAGCAGTCTGAGAGATTTTGACTGACAGTCATACTTTACACATGCCAAAGATAAACTGTCCTTTTTTGAATTAGTGAATTGCATTGACCAAATATGTACATGGTACAAAGACAATGAAGCATTTGCCAATACTAAATATTTGGTAGCGGGCAATGTCTGGGTACATAGAAATGGTACTCTAGATATTTTGCCTCCTCATAAAGGATTTCAGAGAATTTCATTAAATCCCCAGTTGTCATTTTTTCCCCCCACCAATCTTTTTATTTTAACAATACAAAAAAAAAACAGGACAAATCCCAGTGCAGTCATATCAATTTTTTTTCTTTCCTTCTGTTTGTAGTTTCCTTCTTTCTATGAATTCTTTATGTATTCTAGGGCATTTACCTCTCCATAAGAATGCCATTATCAGCTTCTCCTCACTGAAAAAAGACTGGCAAAAAGATGGGAAGACATTGAAATTAGGTATAAAATACACTAATTTTAAGAGAGTAAATTCTGCCTACTAGAGACAAGTGTAGCGTATTCCACCTTTAAATGTCTGATGTAAGTTTTGAAATAAGGGGTTTAAAATTTTCCTTGAATAAGCCACAAATAGTTGAGTGATCTTAATTCGTAAATATTTAAAACCAGTTTTAGACACATGAAAAGGCAGCTCCGTCTCTTTCTGATTTGCATGGCTGGACAATTAACAGGGTAACATTCATTTTTTTTTTTAGAAAGGTTTAATTTTAGATCCCGAAAAATTTACCAAACTCAGAGGATCTCTACAATATTAGGGGCACACATTACAGGGACTGATAAATACTGATAAAGATCATCAGCATACAGGGAGACCATATCCAATGGACAGGGGTTTGATTGCTAGAGTAAGAAGAAAAGGACTAAGAGGGCACCCTTGTCTCATTTCTCTTGAGAGCGGAAAATATTGTGAACATAATTTGTTGGTTAGTACTGATGCTTTAGGTGAAGAATATAGCAAATTAATCCGGGAGATCATTTTTGGACCAAAATCAGTAGTTCCTTTCAATTCTGTCAAATGCTTTTCCTGGATGCAGGGATACCACCACTTCTGGGATCTCCCTGGCTGCAGGGGATTATATAACATTCTAGTCTACGAATATTGGTGGAAGAGTGATTTCTTCATAAAGCAAGTTTGATCTTCTGAAATTATACCGGGCATTATACTAGCTATTCTGGAAGCAATGAGCTTAGCCAATATTTTAACATCTACGTTTAAAAGAGAAATTGGCCTGTAGGAGCTGCATTCAACAGCATCTTTGGCCTGCTTATAAAGAAGTGTGATGCATACGTCTGTGAGGCTTTGTGGTAATGTTGCATGACTAAATGAGTCCTTAAACATTTCAAGAAGTAGGGGAGATGGTTTAGAGGAACTTTTTAAAGTAAAATTAAATTGGGCAGCCATCTGGTCCAGGGGTTTTGCTATTTTGCATTGTTCCTATGGTTTCCATTTCCTGCAATTGCAAAAAAGTTTGTTCCATTCTTTATTTTTAGAATTTGGAAAAAGCCGAATCATCATCATCATCATCATCATCATCATCGAATTCGGAAGTAGTATTTTTTTTTTAAAGCATCATTAATTTTATAGGGGTCTACTCTCTCTTCTTGGGCTGTTTAACGAATTCCTGAAATTATCAGAGATGCGGATTTATTTTTTAGTTGATAAGCCAAAAGACGTCCTGCTTTTTCTCCATGCTCATGGAACCGTCTTCGCGACCAAACTGAACAGTACCTGGTTTTTCCACTTGATACTAAAATCAGTGTTTTAAGAGCTGATCTCTCCTTGAATAAATTCGGGATTAGAGTATTCTTGATCTAGCTTCCTTATAGAATCTATAAGTTGTTTGTTTTCTTGCTTTATTATGTGCTATACACTGTTAGAAATAAAAGGTACTATGCAGGTACATGATTCGTCCATCAAGGTACAAACAGTGTAAACGTTCCCTCAAAATGGTGCAGCAGTGGTTTTAAGGTCAAATTGTGTACCTTAAGTTTTTTCTAGTGGAAAAGTAGATATGTATCTTTTTATAAACAAATTTTTTAAAAACAGAACCAAAGCCTGGAGGTGAGACAGGGGGTGTTGGGTCAGTACAACTCAGAAAATATAATTTCGGTGGATTATGGTACGATTTATGTTCCCTGACTAAAAAGGTACAAGAGGTGTACCCCTGAGGGTACCACCCTATTGACAGGAAGGGTACTGCCCTAGTGATAGTGTCGTATCTTTTTTCTGAGAGTGTACAGAAAAAAATAATTTCTCCTCTGATTACAGCCTTAAGCGTTTACTATAGAGTGGATGGTGACAGATTCAGTTTGTTTAGTTAGCAAAAAAAAAAAATGATCAATTGCCTCGGAAACAAATTCACAGAAATCTTTATCTGCCAGCAAGTTTGTATTTAATCTCCAGGTGGGTTTTCTGAGCAGTTAATGGAGAAATATAAAATCAAGAGGGGCATGGTCAGGTTCCACAATACCAGCAAGGAGAAGCGTTTTATCTAGGAAAATAAAAAGTCAATCCTTCAATAAGAAATGATCAAAAACTATTATTGTTTGGATTAAAAATTTTTAATTATGGATTAAAAAAAATCTCCATGGGTCTAGACAACCAGTCTCTGTCATGAAGCTGGATAGTGCTTTAGACATTTTAGAGGGGGGGGGGGTAAAGTTTTAGGGTTTGAGCAGTCCAAGAATACTTTAGTTTCCTCGGGCGAAATCATTCTTTGTAGTGCAGTACCTGCTTGACCTCATGAAAGGCAGCGCGCTTCTGAGATCAGGGTATATCCTCACAGATGCTCCTTTATATTTCAAGCATTCCTCCTCCTGAAATCAACGGAAGCCTAGCCAAGAATGGTCGAGGTGGTGGTCCTTCGTGTGGTCTGACAGAGAGCAATGTACTTTTTCCAACTTGGGTGGCTTGTCGAACAGTTCTTTGCCGGTAACTTCCATCAGCATGTCTGAGATGAAAGTAAATGCATCTTGGTCACTTTAGCTACCCTTGGGATCATTCTCAATGCTCAGATTTGGAAAATTGCTCACATAGACCCATCTCTTTGAGTTGGGGTGTGAGAATTGCGTTTTTCTTTTGCAGAGCCTCAATGACTGCTTCAGCTACTACGAGTTTTTCCAAAGTTCTCACCGCCAGAGATTGTTGTAGCCAGGCAACTTTGGAAGCTATCAAGGGCTTCTCTTAAGGCATTCACCGATGTCTGTAAAGGGCCAAGTGATTCCTGAATCAGGAGACAGAGGCCTTCTTTGAGACTGATGTGTTTAGTTAGCTCAGAAACCAACTGGTTCATCTGAGTTTTCAGATGTCCCCTCGCCGCTGTTGGCAGAGGAAGCAATAGCCACTAGCTTACTAGCAATGCTAGTGTTTCCCCATGTTGCAGGTGGTGCAGATTGTTTGTTTGCTTGCTTATCTTATGACACAAAGAGTGCTAGACTTTTACTTTATTGTTGACACACTGACACAATGGAGGTCCCTTGAGTTGTCATCATTAATATTTTCTTTTTAAGACGTCGATGCAACATTGCTCTCCTTTTACTTCAAGAGTAAACGTCCCACCAAATGTCAAGTTCATACACATGCAACGGCATTAACACATGCTCTACATGCTCTTCAACCTTCCTTTTAGTCAACAGCTAGTGATCCAAATCCATGCGTTGAACATTTTATTTGCACTCAAACTTTTTAGTCTCGGTTATTAGGTGCACTCATTCCAAATTATGGAGTCATGATTGTTTTAGACCATATCAGGGAATTCTCGTGAAATTGAGAAGTTTGAGAAGCGAATGTTACTCACTCTTTACGTATTATTTCTAACACCCGTCAATCCCATAAAACCAAGATTTTACAAAATAAGTTTGCATTGGAGTACATTTTGGTTCAACAAGGAGGTGTTTGTGCGATAGCTGGGTCCTGAATGTTGCTCTGATGTTATTGATCCTAATGCAGATCTTAATGGGTCTACATAATCGTGTTTCCCACATGGATTAAAACAGATCAGCTCAGTGTTTGGTTGGGTTATTGGTGGCTGTACTGTCGAGAAATTTTACTGAGCTTTGTCACATTGTGTTATTGTGGATATTTCTGTGGTGACAAATGATTATTTTTAGGTTAAACTGCCTATAATTCACATCCTAGCTACTAGATGGGGGAGAGTAAATTCCTGGGTGGGCCTCAACACCTCTATATTAATTACAAAGGTCGAGGCAGTCACCCATCAAGTGGGGCGGTGGGGTTTCTGGGTTTTTTAGACAATGGGACAAGGTGTGGTTTACATGGTTCACTATTTAAGTCCATCTTTTTGCAAGCTTGTTAGACCTACTTGGTAAGATGATGTGTGTATTAAACTTTTTTTAACCTTGACAAGTCTCCATTCCTGTTCAAGGAACCAATATTTTTACCAGTAGAAATCAACACCATATATCCCCAATCCTGTTGTCATTACACTGGCTACCTGTTAAATTTCATTTAGAGTACAAGATCCTTCTTTTAACATAGAAATCGTTAAATGGCCTGGTCCTGTAGTAGTTACAAATTGTTTGCCTCCTTCTTGCGCTCGCTCCTTCCATCTTCTCTATGAGCTGATGACAGTCCTCCATGCTTGATCCTGATGGATAATCCTGGAACATTGAGGAGCTACCAGCATCATGGAATTATTATCCAGGATTTTCATGCACTAAAGCTAATGACAAGATGTAATATCCACCTGTCTGTCCTCTGTGCCTTTGCCCGAGTCTCCAGCAGAGCTACTAGTCACCATAGTTCTCCGTTGTCTGATCTGCACAGTTTTGGCCACACGCTTCACGCTGTACAAACCAGACCTGCATGAACTGACCATCTTGCTGCTGCTGTATAAATTCAAACTATTTAACCATTGCTCAACCCGTTTTGCATTCTAATATTTTACACTGATGCTGTTTGCTATCCAGTGTTGACCAGAGGAGGATGGGTTCCCCTTTTGAGTCCTGGTTCCTGTTAAGGTTTCTTCCTTTTGCTCTTAGGGAGGTTTTCCTTGCCACTTTTGCCATTGGCAACGCTCATGGAGTTCTTGGATTTTTCTGTAGAGCCGTTTTGTGACAACACCTGTCGTTAAAAGTGCTATATAAATAAACTTTGACTTGACTAGACTAACTGAAGTGAAACTAACTGATCAGTGAAAATATTTATTTATTCACATTCTTGGTACTTCTATAGCATGATGGGGTGTAATAAATAATGATGTGGGGACAGTGAGTGTTGTGTACTGTTGGAGGGGCGACAAGTGGAATTATATCCCTCTGAATGGGGGTGGGGGGGGTAAGGTGGGAAAAAAAAAAAAAAAAATCACACATACAAAGGATGACTTCAAGCAACTAAGTGATCAAAGCAAATCACCCATCAATGGAGAGATGGGGAAGTTTCTTCCTTGTCTTAAATCAAAAGAATATTTGTTTCTCCTGCTTTCCTTTTTCTCTTTTCTTTTCCGTCAACTAGCTTAGAGCAGTGCGCAGTTTTCTCCTCTCTCTGTTTTCTCTTTTTACTCTTGTTTTCTTTATACCCACCTGGGTAAAGCACCATACCAGTCACCCCTCTACAAAGGTGTGACAAGGAGAACGCTGTCTGCCTCAGCCTTAAGTGCTGGTACCAACAGGTGCACCTGGTTATCTGGCACCTGGCACTTATTATCCCTTGGTATTCTGGGATTTTGAGTCTTCTGGAGTAACAGTGCCTCACTGCCATCGCCCTCTGCTGGCAGCCAGCAGCACAGGCTGACCTGTTTACATAAGTCATTTGTTTTTTATCACAAACACGGTTAAACGGACACATGTAAAGGTTGGATGCGTGGCTATTTCATTCTAAGCGGCAAGAGCCTTTGCTGAGATCATAAGTCAAATTTAGCACAATGTAACAATTTCTCGAGCTGAGAGATTTTGACCGACAGTCATACTTTACACATGCCAAAGATAAACTGTAGCATTTTTAAAAGCAAATGACAGCCAAAATCCTCAGCTTGGTCCATATTACTGAATGAATTCAAATTCAACAAATGATTAGTCCATAAATCCAGTTTAGGGCCTTACATACTGTGAACAAACCAACATCTAAACATCTTACTGCATATTTCTGTGTTTCTTGGTCCAAATTCATCTAATTAAAATGGCTTTTTCCAACAAATAGTCCATAAAGGCAGTATATATTCTGACCACACGACCTTTGCTGTCTGTCAGTTTTAGGTTGACAGTAACACCACTTTTATTCTTTTACTGTAATTGTCTCTGGGGTTTCCCAGATTGCACCACACTGTCTGAGGAAGCAATTCCACTTTTCTGCACAGAAAATAGGGGTTATTGATGATGGTCTGTCCTCCATTTAATATCTGGTCAGTGGAGGTTCTCTGGTGGTCCCTCAAACTGAACCAATTTAATCATAAACATCTTCAGTCGCTCACAATATACTAAGTTCTTCATATTCATACAGTTTTCACACTGATACACCTCTGAAACTGGTCACTGATGGTAACTCTCATTTTCATTGGTTAATCTATATACTTCTATCCAATGACAGGATGGTTTCTTCTCTGTGATTCTATGTTCATTATTGTGTATTTGTTGATCAAGGTTCCCCTTTTTAGTCTTCATATCTCTCATGGTTTCTTCCTCTTGCTCTTAGGGGATTTTTCCTATTCATCAACCTGGGATGAGAGACCAAATCAAAGGAGAAACGAAAAAACACCATGAGAAACAGCCCGAGTTGTTGAAGTTCCTCACTGAACTGGAGAATTTACTTGAGTACTGATCAGTAAAGTAAGCAGAGCTCATGTGAGCAACAACACTGTGTCAGAGGTGTAAAATTCAGGTCCAGAAAGTAAAAATCCTTCCCAGGATTTTGTTCTAACTGCCTGGACAGCTCCGCTGGTGGTTTGATCTAACTAAAGAAGCCAGGCTGTGGGAACAAAATCCTGGGAAGGATTTTTTGTGTCCACAAACTCATTTATACAGATTTTCTTTGCTGAAGTTTAGTAATTGAACAGCACAGGCTTCTATTTCTTCAGCTTTGCTGTTTAGGGGGTTGTTAAGTTTGACTGGCTGTTTCGAAAGAACAGAATGTGACTTAGATTTGTGCCACATCAAAAGTTGCTCTGGACAAAAAAATGTAAATATCTTAATATTATGCTGTACATTCATATCCACCATCACATGTGGAGCTTTTTTAAACTGACTTATTTCTAATGGAATATGTTGTTGTAAATGTGCATTAGTGCAGTTCTGAGGTTTAAAATGAATTCACGCATACAAGAAAAGCTTTTCTGTAATAAACAACTTTAATGTGGTGTGAAGATGTTATTTATGTGTAGAATAACACGTCTCATCAATGCATTTTTTATTACAGAGCAATGTCTGTTCAGAAGCAAAAAAAGTCATATGTTTTGATGTGTTATTGAAAATATGTCCAGTACATGGAAAATCAGTCATTTAATAGAAAGGTTAATAAGTAAAATTCTAAAGGTTTTTACAGTGAATGGTAGGAATATTTGGCACTGCAATGTTTTTTTACAGTCATTATCTGTAAATTCACAGAAAATGTGATCAAATCTGTAAAAACTAAAGAAGGTCTATTCAAAATAAATAGAAAGACTGATTTTTACAGTGTAGATGGTAAAAAAAAATACTTTTCTGGACAGAACAATTAGATGAAACTAAGATGATCATAGAAACTTGAAATATATCCTAGAATGTTGTGCATCTGCAGAAGTCAATAGCAGTCATATTGCTTCCATTTCGCGAGTTTTAGTGGTTTGCAAGCTACCAGCTGTGGTTCATCTTATATTTTATCTCTACATATCTGTTTCTCCTATTGTTAGAAAAATCAAGACGTCAGTGCAATAATGCAATTAAACCCGGATAATTATGGCCTATATTTGGACTCTTGATCCTCACATAAGCAATTCAGCTAAATATTCTCTTTTCACAAATCCAAACAAAGTGGGCATTGCAGGGATAATCAGCCCAGTTCTGTGAAGGATCAGATGTTTGGCCAGTGACAACACAGTCCTCATCTCCTGCTCTACTGTTGGGTTCTCCGCTTCCCCAGAACCTGAAAGAGAGAATCAGAGAATTCACTGTGTTTATCAATGCAGTGAGGAGTCACCCTGCATTTCCACCTCTTTTCATCCAAAAAATTGGGCACTCAATACCTGTGGGTGTTTCTGAACTTAAGCAGAACTTGAGTTGGTTGGCTTGGTTTCACTGGCACCAAGTAAAAAATCTGACCAATTATCAGATTTCAAACCCCAATGCTTGCCTAAAAAGCCAAAAATGGACCAGGCCCTTCCTACTTGATGGCAATGGTGAAATCTAGAACTGTACCACAAGCCCTTCGAGCTTCGAGTACAGCTCGGCTTGACCTGCCACTCGCCATCCTTCAATGCGAAGATAACTGGCTGTTCGTACAACAGAGCCTCTCACTGTCTTCAAACGCAGACTGAAGACACATCTCTTTACCCAGCACTTAAAATGAGCACTGAGTTAAGTATTGATTGTAATGTAATGTACTGCACTTATGTATTGTACTTTATTGTATTCTTTTGTATTGCACTGCTCTGTGTTCAACTCTGTTCCTTCTCTCTGGGTATCAACAGGGACTTTTTGTTTCTAGCAGTATCGGAGCTCAGGACTGGCTTTCTCTAACCTATTGGTAACTAGCAAAGATACTTTCTCTAAACAGACAAAGCACTTCTTGTAAGGGTCTCTGCATAAGAGCGTCTGCTAAATGCTGTAAATGTAAATGTACTTTACCAGCTACAGAGCACACAGACCCACCCAGTACTAACCATCAAACTCATTCAACTGACTGGATCATCTTTCAGGTGGTAAGAACTTTCATTAAACTGGGTTATTTAGTCATCTGCTTCGGAACTAGTACACCAACCATTTTAGTCTTTTAATCTCTAACCAGCTCCACTCAGCCTGCAGCAGTTTTAGTTGATTTGGTTTCAGGCTTTTTAGATGTTTTCATGGTTGATTTATTAATTATTATTATTATTCATGACATTTATTTGATATTTTTTTTAATTGTACTTTATTATTATTATTATTAATATTATTATTATTTCAGTATTGTTCCCTATTTTTTCTTATTCTACTCAGATGCATTATTTATTTATTTTTCACTAATTTCCTTAATAGTTAATATTAGATTGCTTTGATTTGTTGATCATATTTGTTTTCCTATGAATTTATATTGGTCTAATGTACTGTTTTTTAATAAGAACTTTGGCCTTTCTTTATTTTCTTTGCTATAATTTTAATGTCATAAATCCATGTTTACTCTTACATCCCTTTGTTGTTGTTGTTTTTCATGTACAATGCTTGGCTCCACTGTAAATGAGGCTCACTTTCAACGTACTGAAAGGTTAAACTTCGCTCAGCTTTGTCGTGTGGCCGACTCTGAAGTTATTCAGAAGCCTCATGTCGCTGCCAGCGTGGATGCAGAGTATGACTCCGTAACTTCACCATGACCAGAGTTTAGTTCAGTGATCTCCTACCTAGTGGTCAGCGCTGAGCCGTCCACCCATTTCCAGACCCTCTCTGTGTCTTGGTCAGACAGACCAATCCAAGTTTTCTGACCTCTTCTCAACATTTCAGTGAAGTCCTGTTGAATTGTAATAACTGGTTACACATGTGAAGCACATGAGAGTTTGAACTATTTCTAACCCTTCTTAAACTCCAGTTTCCATTTAGAGTCAAACAAAGAGTAAAAACTCTCTCACCTGTTCTCCTCTGCTGTTTATGATCAGCAGGTCTGCTCCTCTTGCTCTGCAGTCCTTTCTGCTCTCACTCCAGCTCTTCTTCTCAGTAGAGATGTAGTAGACACTGGAGCTGAAGTAGATCCAGCCTCGCAGGTCGGCTTCATTTATACATAAAGCCTAACGTATAGGGTAACATTAGTCAGACTAAATGGGGGCTTTCTATTCAAATACAGGAATATAGTGAGTTCTGTGAAAAGATGTAGAATAACTCTGGGGATATATTTGTCGGGGAAAAAAAAAAAAAAAGTTTTGAAAGAGTTGGGCTGGTTGTAAAGTTTAACAGTCAATTCTTTAGTGCTGCACAGACCACCTACTAACTTTGCGCTCATGAGGAGTGTGGTTTTACAGGCACAGTGAAGAAGTGGCACCTCATACATGATATCTGATTTTGAATGTTGAAATAATGTTATTTTCCATATACTACTGTCTAGCATTGTGTCAGTCATTAAAGGAATATACCCTTAAATGTATCTCCAAAATAGTAACTTTACAGGAGAAGGAAAAAAACCTCATTTACTTTTCATGAAAGTCAAGGGAACCAGTCATTTTCCCCAAGTCATTTTGGGCTGTTTCCTTTAGTTCATTCATCATGATATTTACATACGATGTAAAGAACAAAAGGTTGTTTTGAATTATGTGAAAAACTTCTGACAACAGAGATATACATGAGGAACTGAAACTGCATCATAATTTTTCCATGTTGCATAATACTTTTTCCATCAGCGAACTGTGTGCTATCATATAATATCATCATGCCTCAGTTAGCTGGTTATAGATTGAGTTTTTATTCTTGGTGTATGAGTGGCTGCTATAATGAGTATAATCATTTATTTTGGGAAAATAAACCCACTCTGTTCCTTCAGCAATGCACTTATAGTATTTGTAACTTCCCTAGATGTGTAAAACATGCAGGCCGACGCTGGTATGATGTAAACAGCACAACTACAACTGATAAAATTGTCAGTAGTTTTTAAATTCTGCAGATTAAATGAAATGGCACTAGTCTACACCTAACATCACAGCTAAATACATTCCCGGCATCTAAACATATTTCCTGCAAATGATGTTTACGCCTAGTCCACATTGTTTTACTGAAGATTTACAATTTACTGAATTTGTAAGATAGAAATAGCAGTCATTTTCAAAAGTGGCATTCAAGCCTCCAATAAGTAAAGTCAGTGGGCAAACCTCAAGGCCTTCTAGGTCTAAAGATTTTAGTGAAATAATTAAAAACAAAAAACATCTGTCATTTTTAGTCGATTTTCCTTAGTATTTAGGAAGATACAGCCAAATGGCCAATGGATACGATGCCAGTTGCTGAACTGAATGCCTAACTCAAAATTAACCAATAACATAATTAATAGCTGATAGTGGAATCAACCAGCTCTCTGACAGTTCCTCGACACGACGACTATGAGTATCAGTGGTAGATGAACCGATGTGTCTCAGTCAGTTGTTAGAAAACAATGGTAGGAGCACTGTGCCAGTGCTCTTTACTGAAGGAGACACTGTAAAACTGCAATATTCCGTATATAATGTCTGTTCCCACTCAACAGAAAACATGGAATGTCTTTTACAAGCTTCAAATGCCCATATTTAATCTGGAATGGCCAAAAAATGTTCATGTGAATCAACATTATCTTACTGCTAGCTGACTTTTAGAGTCTCATAAATCAAATCAAACTTATTCTGACAGTATATTTACACAGGCGTGTGAGTGAAATATATGTACAGTACTGTGCGAAAGTTTTAGGCATCTAAGCAAATTTTTGAACAATTGACCTCAGCAGTGGGTTTATCACAATATACACTAGAATAAAGTCATATTAATAATTCAAATAAACACAAAAACAATAAAAAGTAACAAGAATTTCTTGGGTCCATATTTTTCCTTGATATATATATATATATATATATCTATAAATCATTCATCATTAATATTCTATACATTTTGTCTATTCAAATATTAACACTTTTCTCAGCAAATAAACACAAACTACACAAATAAATAGATTTTGAAAATGTACCTTGGGTGCCTAAGACTTTCACACAGTACTGTGAATATATATATATATATATATATATATATATATATATATATATATATATATATTACACACATTACACTCTACCAGGGGTGCTAGTTGACATTAGCATTATCGTTGAGGTTTTATTCTTCTGGTTTTTAATCATTTATATCCCAAACTAAAGGCCCAGTTCTATTGGTCTTGGTTCACCAGTGGACACATCTGCCTTTGTCGCAGTATTTTTCTAGATTATAAAGGTGAATTACAAAATAATGATACATCCCTAAAGTCTATTTATTGTAAGATCTCCTATGCATCTTTTTTTCTTGAATTCTTTGGCAAGCCAAACTTGGGTGTCTACATTTCTGTATACTATTGTGTTATTCATGTCACCAAGTACAATTTTCCCAGCTGTTTTAGCTACAGATGGCATATCGGTATCGATCGGTATAGGTGTTGTGTTGATATTAGTTGAAAATGGTGAATCAGAGAGTAGAGAGAAAATAAACAATAATAATAACAAACCCATCACAAAATGGCACACACAGTCACCCTGTGATGTAATGTTGTTAGCTGTGTGTTTCTTCCTGTGGGGTTGTAGTGTGTTCGTTGAGTGAGTAATTTGTACTAGTAGTTTTAGATGAAGAAATTATGGACATTATGTATTATTTGATACTCAAAGTTTCAGTATTGGGATTAAAAAAGTGATGTTATGTTGAGGTCTGCACAGGACCCTTTTTTTCCAGTCCCACACCTGCAAGATTTCATCCCACTCCCACAGAAAACCTAAGTAGTTTATCCCCCTCCTGTCTGAAACCTAAATATTTTGTCCCGCTCCCGCCCACAGTCGTGCACATATGTTTACCATCTGCATTGGTCACAACTGAACATGACTGCCACGTTTCAGACTTGCCTTTATTCAAATGTATTGTCATGTATTCACTTTTGTTAACTGCACTTTCTACAGCTGTGGCCTTCTGAGTGGCTAAGGGCCATTTCTGTAGCCTGTAAGAAAGCAATTTATGCAGTTGTTCAGTGATTGGCTGCTTAGAATTCATTTAGAACTTCTAATTAGAATGAGATTATTCATTTTTGTTATTTTGCTGTTAGATATTATATATCTATGCCAACTACTAAATGATTATCATTTTTTTGGTTATTAATTCATCACAAAGTCCTGCTCCTATCTGCACCAAGCTGGTAAACTGCCTGTTCACAAACCTGACACTGAAATATATGTTTCATACCATCTTTGGGTTCAACAATGCTTTCCTATTTATCACTGCTTATTGTTGTTAATTTTACATATCAGACTGGCATATTAAAAATATTAGTGCAGTTTGACCTCAGACCCCTTAATTAAGGCTTATTATCTTGTACTATATGCTCATGTAACTTTATGCTCAGATTTAAATGAGTCTACTTGCCCAAATAGGAAAGTTTCTGCTGAAGACCATCCTTCTCTACAGTCAGGCTTTTGTAACTTGCCTCTATCTGGTCTCTCTCTAGAGTCAGGTTGGTGTAACTGGTCTGTAAGTTATCCCACTCTGTAGTCAGCTTGTTCAGCTTGATCCACATCACTGTGGTGGCAGCCAGCAGGAGAACACACAGCAGCCCCAGACACACTGCAGCCCACCTGCAGCTTCTGCTCCCAGCTGTGTCATATCCTGGAACAAGACAGCATCACACTGTGTGGATGATTGTTCACATAGTACACCTTCAGAGAATTTCTACATTTGCAGGAGAGAGAAACTGAAAGAGAGAGGGGATGTGCACCTGAGCTCTGAGATTCCCGTCTGTTTCCTGTTCTTTGGGTCCCAGCATGTCCTTTCACATGCATGTTTTCATAGACATTCTTGCCGTCATCTGACTCAGATTTTCTGTCTGCAGTGTATCCTGAATTTTCATACATATCCTCACTCATCTCCACTCTGCTCTCTGCAGCGATCCAGGTCAGCTCCAAATGTGAGTGGAACTCTGTATATATTGTTTCATACATTAACTACAGAGAGGAAGTTGAACAAGGAACCACAGAGGGACGTGTTCTGTGGAGCTTCTGCGGGGAAACCCTGACAATTTTTCATTCTAATTGACACATCGCATGGATATGGCATCATTTCTCTTTTTTCACTATTCAAAAGTATAGGGTTAACTTTCTTGTCCCTCCTGTACTTCTTCCTCTTGAAAAGCCTACTCCGATCAGGCATGACATCATGACCACCTCCTTGTTTCTACGCTCAGTGTCCATTTTATCAGCTCCACTTACTGTATAGCTGCACTTTGTAGTTCTACAGTTACAGACTGTAGTCCATCTGTTTCTCTGATACTTTGTTAGTCCCCTTTTACCCTGTTCTTCAGTGGTCAGGACCCCCATGGACCCTTATATGGCAGGTACAATTCTGGTGGTGGATCATTCTCAGTGCTGCAGTAACACTGATGTGGTGGTGATGTGTTAGTGTGTGTTGAGCTGGTCTGAGTGGATCAGACACAGCAGTGCTGCTGGACTGAGAATAGCCCACCAACCACAAATATCCAGCCAACAGCGTCCTGTGGGTAGAGCCCTGTGACCACTGGTGAAGGACTAGAGTACGAGCCACAAAAACTGTGCAGCAGCAGATGAGCCGTCATCTCTGACTTTACATCTAAAAGGTGGACCGACAAGGTAGGAGGTGTCTAATAGAGTGGACAGTGAGTGGACACAACGTTTAAAAACTCCAGCAGCACTGCTGTGTCTGATCCACTTGTACCAGCACAACACACACTAACACAACACCACCATGTCGGTGTTCCTGCAGTGCTGAGAAGGATCATTGTCATGCACGTGTAAACCACATTACTTTTGCCTGCAACAGCCAGCACTACCACAGCCAATTAAAGGGGGCCTGGGGCCACTTCTTATTTCTCCTATTACATTGAAAACATGACAAGAGCGAATCCTCAATGAATAATGGTAAATAAAACTAGAAACATATTTCCTTTTGTGCAAAATCTTCCCGTAATAAAAAAAATTGTGAGATGCATTCCATTGAAAAAAGTTTAAGAAAACTTATCAGTATTTTTTTGCTTTTATTACATCAAAAAGGTTTTGGTCAGTAGGACACTAGCATTACTGCGAATGCTGATTGGTTAGTGAAATGATCAGCTCATGCTGAGCTGCTTCAAGATTATACAAGGTTAAAGTGCTCCAATATTCAGGTGTATTACGCCCATGAAGATAGAATTGAACATTCGAAATTAACCACAGTCCATTTGGAGTGGATAAACAAAATATTCACAATATATATATATATATATACATATATATTCTTTGATTTTAGTGCAGGACACACTGTTTAGTGCAATAAATTAGCAATATATCGTTCCACTAATAAAGGCTTTTCAAACTGCTACAATCCTTGTAATTTTTCCACTGATCTAACATCAGGTTTTCTTTGACCAG
Organism: Pygocentrus nattereri; assembly: GCF_015220715.1. Taxonomy (NCBI): domain Eukaryota; kingdom Metazoa; phylum Chordata; class Actinopteri; order Characiformes; family Serrasalmidae; genus Pygocentrus; species Pygocentrus nattereri. Next base: position 10,114,099 of record NC_051232.1, read on the forward strand.
GTTTTCTGAGTTGAAAGCAACATCTAGTGGTCCTTAGGGCTATACTGAGGAGGAGCCAGTGATCTTTAGTTGGCTGGTGATGGCACTTTGTCATCAAAAGCAGTAAAAAATTAGACTTCATAAAGATAACAATAATAAAAAATTATAGGTTTCAAACAGTAAACAATATTACACTTGATCTATGGTGCACAATGCAGCTTCATCTACTTTTCACTCATCTACTCCGAGCTACTGGTTTGAAAACAGAGGAACACTCCACTTGATTTCTGGCCTAAAACAACCCTTGAAGGGGAAAAGGTTGAGAACTCCTGACCTAACCCATCACTCTTAAAAATCATGCTCTTAAGATGAAACGGCTGTTCAAACTGCTGTTTACCCACAAGTTTGGTTCCTGACTCCTGCTTGCACAGCCACTGTATATGTGTCTGAAATTCCATCAGTAGCACAGATCATTTCATTTACTGAAGAAGTGATTAGCTGAAGAAGGTCTTAGATTGTAACTGTAAATACTGGTCAGCACTCTCTCACTCTCTCCTTAAGAATACTATTAGCCCACTGTCAAGTTTTACTTAAGAAGGGATGTTTACAGAAACAGAAAACACAGTATTACTGCTGAATTGCATATCAGTCATTTGGGACGGGGATAACAGGCAATAATAATGAAGATTGTTTAGGTCACATACTCTTTTGTGGTGCGTCTCGCTCTTATGAGAACAGACTGGTCTGTGATAGCAGGGTGTGAACTGGGGGAGGCGCTGCTGCTCTTCTAATCCACCTCTGCCTCTGCGGTGCTACCACAAATTTTCAAACACAACAACAGAAGACGGCAATCCTGCTGTCTAGCATTGAGGAAAAGTGTAATGCCAACTCAGCCAATCATTTCAGACCTCATAGGTTGTAGGCCAATGATATCAGACCTCAGGGAGAGCTCTGGTTGGCAACCATTGAAGTTCTGACAGGATTTTACCTGAACACATACTAGAAAGATTAGGCCTTACTCAAAATATGCCACATACAATCTGAATCAGTGAAGACGTTTAAGTTCATGTGAGCTAAAGCAACATGAACAGGCCATAAAGCATGAGCATTTGCTACAACGCAGACAGTGAGCATACGTTGGTCCGATGGCTTGATAAGGCCGGCACTCCGCTGACTGTTTGCCACTTCATGTCCACCATCGGACCACCCAGATTACTGTCCTGAATACAAGCTCTAACTAGTTTTTAATCTCCTCAAACAGATTTGAAATGCACAGAGCCTCTTATTTTAGAAAATAAACTCAAGACAAATATTACAAAAAACTGAGAGAGGAAAAATCATGAGGCCTAATATAAAACGATTTTATAGAAAATGCTAGATTGCAATCATTTGAAAATGAGGAATAAGTGGAGCTTCATCTAATACTCTGCTTAAACACCTGGGCTGCCCACAAAACACTGAGCAAAAAACACCAGCGCACTGCCAGCTTTGCCAGGAAGCCAACAGTGGCCCAACATCCTCCTGCTGTCAGGGAAGATCCAAATATTTGAAGACTTTTAAGAAATGAAATGATGAGTTGTAAATCTGTAAATCTGAATTTAACAAAACTAACATTACTAAACACTGAAAGCACAGAGACTGAGAGCTGAAGAAACAGGACTGATAAAGGTTAGTGAGCAAGAAGAAAGTGGGTGTTTAAAACTTTCAGATAAAATGAATACTGAATTAGTAGAAATGCAATTTCCTTAATATATCCTCATTTGTGAAACTTACATAAAAAATAATTGAGAATACATATTTTTTATGTCGTCAAATGCCACTACGACCAGGAGATCTTGACTATTAAACATGTAAGGGCAACTACAGAACAGAATCCCACTATTTCCATGCAAAATCACTCAATTATCAAATTCTTTGATCAATTTTCTGCCTATTGCTACTTTATATGTTCACCCATTTTGGGGCCATTAAAAACATCCTTCCGGGGAAGCATGGCCCCCCACACCCCTTAGTCAAGGTTTAGTTAGTTCCCTTTCCATCAATCTATAGAGACGTCCATGAGTGTCAACATATTATATCTGCAGGGACACCAAAGAGAGTAAAAACAGAAATGGTGTGGCTTGTATAAGCTGGCTCTCACCTCAGCTTCCTGTTCTGAGATCAGGGCGTAGATTGCAGAATACCACAGAGACAGAGTCACTCTGAAAGCTCAGCACTGTGGTGACTGGTTATGGTTACACTAACTTGACTATATAGAGAACAGTTCCAAACCAGTTACACCAACCTGACTATAGAAAGAGATCAGTTACAGACCAGTTGCACCAACCTGACTATAAAGACCAGTTACACTAACCTGACTATAAAGACCACTTACACCAACCTGACTGTACAGAGAGACCAAACGAACTAGAGAGACCAGTTACAACCAACCTGAGTATAGAGACACCAGCTACACCTCAGTTGAACCAATTTGAGTATAGAAAGAGACCGGTTACAAACCAGTTACACCAAGTTGACTCTAGACAGAGATCAGTTACAGACCAGTTGCACCAACCTGACTATAAAGACCAATTACACCAACCTGACTATAGAGAGAGACCATTTACAGACCACTTACACCAACCTGACTGTGCAGAGAGACCAAACAAACTAGAGAGACCAGTTACAACCAACCTGAGCATAGAGACACCAGCTACACCTCAGTTGAACCAATTTGAGTATAGAAAGAGACCGGTTACAAACCAGTTACACCAAGTTGACTCTAGACAGAGATCAGTTACAGACCAGTTACACCAACCTGACTATAAAGACCAATTACACCAACCTGACTATAGAGAGAGACCATTTACAGACCACTTACACTAACCTGACTATACAGAGGCTGATAGGCCAGCACTACTGGCTGTTCAGCAGCCTGATGTTCCCAGGGGAAGAAACTGTCTCAGAACCGGCTGGTTCTGGACTTTATGCTTCTGCACCTCTTCCCACTTGGCAGCTGCGAGAACAGGCAACGGCTTGGGTGGGTGGAGTCCTTCAGAATCCTCCTGGTCTTCCTCAGTCAGCGGCTAGTGTATAAGTCCAAAAGGTTTGGGAGCTGGACCCTGGTGATGTGCTGGGCTGTGCACACCACCCTCTGTAAAGCTTTACGCTCAATGGCAGTACAGTTTCCATACCAGGTGATGATGGAGCCTGTTAGAACGCTCTCCACAGTACATGTGTAGAATGTTCTGAGGATGCAGGGGTTCATGCCAAACCTCTTCAGCCGCCTGAGGTGCACTGTTGCTCCTTCTTTAAGAACCGTGTGGTGTGTTCGGTCCATGTCAGTTCCTCGGAAATGTGAACACCGAGGAACTTGAAGCTGCTGACCCTCTCTACCACGGCTCTGTTGATGCTGATGGGGGTGTGCGCTCTCTCTTGCTTCCTGAAGTCCACTATGAGCTCCTTCGTCTTGTTGACACCGAGAGAGAGGATGTTCTCCTGGCACCACACTCCTCTCCGTAGACCTCCTCATTGTTATTGGGGATCAGGCCAACAATTGTGGTGTCACCTGCAAATTTGATGATGACGTTGGAGCTGTGTCTGGCTGAGCAGTCGTGGGTATACAGGGAGTACAAGAGAGAGCTGAGCACACAGCCCTGAGGAACTCCGGTGTTAAGGGTCAGTGAGGAGGAGGTGAAGCTGCCCATCTTTACCACCTGGCGTCGGCCCGTCAGGAAGTTCAGGATCCAGCTGCACAGAGAACTGTTCAGACCCAGATTCCGAAGCTCAATGCCGAGCCTTGAGGGCGCGACGGTGTTGAACGCTGAGCTGTAGTCCACAAACAGCACTCGTATACGTCTTCTTCCTGCCCAGGTGGGAGAGGGCAGTGTGTAGAGTCAGGACTATTGCGTCATCAGTGGATCTGGTCTGTCTGTAAGCAAACTGCAGTGGGTCCAGAGTGGCAGGTAGTGAGGAGCAAATGATGTATCTGACCAGCTTCTTAAAGCACTTGCTTATGATGGAGGTAAGAGCAACCTGACCAGTTTGAAGCACGTGGGAGCAACTAAGAGCGAGAGAGAGAGAGAGGGGGAGAGAGAGAAAGGGGGGAGGGGGGAGAGAGAGAGAGAGAGAGAGAGAGAGAGAGAGAGAGAGAGAGAGAGAGAGAGAGAGAGAGGAAGAAGTTAAAGATGTCTGTAAACACTCCTGCCAGCTGATGTGCACAGGCTTTGAGAGCGCATGCAGGGATCCGTCAGGTCCGGCTTGAAGGCTCTGCACACGTCATCCACGGAGACGGAGGGGTTGTTGACTCGGCGGGGTGGGGGCGGAGGCGGGGGCGGGACTCTTTACGCTGGCGCGGTGTGATTTGCCTCAAAACAGGCGTAGAAAGAATTCAGCTCGTCTGGAAGCGCAGCGCTGATGTTTTTCACAGAACGAGTTTCCCTCTTAAGGGCCGTTATTGTGTTCAGCCCCTCCCACAGGCTTCTCGTGTTGCTGGTGTTGATCTGTGACTCCACTTTAGCCCTGAACTCGCGTTTAGCTGCGTCTATGGTCTTACGGTGGGCATAGCTGGCTTTTTATACTCATCCGTGTTTCCTGATTTAAAAGCAGCGGTACGCGCGTTCAGCGCAGCACGGACCTCACCGTTGAGCCATGGATTCTGATTGGGGTAAACATGACCTGTTTTTGTGGGCACAACATTCTCTATACACTTCCTAATGAACCCGCTAACCGAGGCTACATGTTCGTCAAAGTTATTGATTGTGTGACGCGTCGCGGAACATCTCCCAGTCTGCGTCATCAAAACAGTCCCGAAGCGCTGAATCCGATTGGTCCGACCAGCGGGGGCTTTTCTGGTGGTGGGCAGGAGCAGAATGGAGAGATGGTCCGATTTGCCAAACGGATTTAGGGGGAGGGCTTTGTACGCCTCACGGAAAGGAGAGTAGCAGTGGTCCAGCGTGTGTGATCTTCGGGTGCTGCATGAGAACAGTACACCAACCTGACTAAAGAAAGAAACAGGTTACAGACCAGTTACACCAACCTGACTAAAGAAAGAAACAGGTTACAGACCAGTTACACCAACCTGACTAAAGAAAGAAACAGGTTACAGACCAGTTACACCAACCTGACTAAAGAAAGAAACAGGTTACAGACCAGTTACACCAACCTGACTAAAGAAAGAAACAGATTACAGACCAGTTACACCAACCTGACTAAACAAAGAAACAGTTTACAGACCAGTTACACCAACCTGAGTCTAGAGAGAGACCAGTTGCTGACCAGTTGCACCAACCTGAACAAAGAAACAAACAGCTTACAGACCAGTTACACCAACCTGACTAAAGAAAGAAACAGGTTACAGACCAGTTACACCAACCTGACTAAAGAAAGAAACAGGTTACAGACCAGTTACACCAACCTGACTAAAGAAAGAAACAGGTTACAGACCAGTTACACCAACCTGACTAAAGAAAGAAACAGATTACAGACCAGTTACACCAACCTGACTAAACAAAGAAACAGTTTACAGACCAGTTACACCAACCTGAGTCTAGAGAGAGACCAGTTGCTGACCAGTTGCACCAACCTGAACAAAGAAACAAACAGCTTACAGACCAGTTACACCAACCTGACTAAAGAAAGAAACAGGTTGCAGACCAGTTACACCAACCTGACTAAAGAAAGAAACAGGTTGCAGACCAGTTACACCAACCTGACTAAAGAAAGAAAAAGATTAAAGACCAGTTACACCAACCTGACTAAAGAAAGAAACAGATTACAGACCAGTTACACCAACCTGACTAAAGAAAGAAACAGGTTACAGACCAGTTACACTAACCTGACTATAGAGAGAGACCAGTTACTGACCAGTTGCACCAACCGGACTAAAGAAAGAAACAGGTTACAGACAAGTTACACCAACCTTACTACAGAGAGAGACCAGTTACAGACCAGTTACACCAACCTGAATAATGAAAGAAACAGGTTACAGACCAGTTACACCAACCTGAGTCTAGAGAGAGACCAGTTACTTACCAGTTTCACCAACCTGATTAAAGAAATAAACAGGTTACCGACCAGTTACACCAACCTGACTAAAGAAAGAAACAGGTTACAGACCAGTTACACTAACCTGACTATAGAGAGAGACCAGTTACTGACCAGTTGCACCAACCTGACCAAAGATAGAAACAGGTTACAGACCAGTTACACCAACCTGACTAAAGAAAGAAACAGCTTACACACCAGTTACACCAACCTGACTAAAGAAAGAAACAGGTTTAAGACCAGTTACACCAACCTGAGTCTAGAGAGAGACCGGTTACTGACCAGTTGCACCAAAGTAACTAAAGATAGAAACATGTTACAGACCAGTTCCACCAACCTGACTAAAGAAAGAAACAGGTTATAGACCTGTTACACCAACCTGACTAAAGAAAGAAACAGGTTACAGACCAGTTACACCAACCTGACTAAAGAAAGAAAGAGGTTACAGACCAGTTACACCAACCGGACTAAAGAAAGAAACAGGTTACAGACCAGTTACACCAACCTTACTACAGAGAGAGACCAGTTACTGACCAGTTACACAAACCTGACTAAAGAAAGAAACAGGTTACAGACCAGTTACACCAACCTGACTTTAGAGAGAGACCAGTTACTAACCAGTTGCACCAACCTGACTAAAGAAAGAAACAGGTTACAGAGCAGTTACACCAACCTGACTAAAGAAAGAAACAGGTTACAGACCAGTTACACCAATCTGACTAAATAAAGAAACAGGTTACAGACCAGTTACACCAACCTGACTAAAGAAAGAGACAGGTTACAGACCAGTTACACCAATCTGACTATAGAGAGAGACCAGTTACTGACCAGTTGCACCAACCTGACTAAAGAAAGAAACAGGTTACAGACCAGATACACCAACCTGACTAAATAAAGAAACAGGTTACAGACAAGTTACACCAAGCTGACTAAAGAAAGAAACAGGTTACAGACCAGTTACACCAACTGGACTAAAGAAAGAAACAGGTTACAGACAAGTTACACCAACCTTACTACAGAGAGAGACCAGTTACTGACCAGTTACACAAACCTGACTAAAGAAAGAAAAAGGTTACAGACCAGTTACACCAACCTGACTATAGAGAGAGACCAGTTACTAACCAGTTGCACCAACCTGACTAAAGAAAGAAACAGGTTACAGACCAGTTTCACCAACCTGACTAAACAAATAAACAGGTTACAGACCAATTACACCAACCTGAGTCTAGAGAGAGACCAGTTACTGACCAGTTTCACCAACCTGATTAAAGAAATAAACAGGTTACAGACCAGTTACACCAACCTGACTAAAGAAAGAAACAGGTTACAGACCAGTTACACCAACCGGACTAACGAAAGAAACAGGTTACAGACAAGTTACATCAACCTTACTACAGAGAGAGACCAGTTACTGACCAGTTACACAAACCTGACTAAAGAAATAAAGAGGTTACAGATCAGTTACACCAACCTGAATAATGAAAGAAACAGGTTACAGACCAGTTTCACCAACCTGACTATAGAGAGAGACCAGATACTAACCAGCTGCATTAACCTGACTAAAGAAAGAAACAGGTTAGAGACCAGTTACACCAACCTGACTAAAGAAATAAACAGGTTACAGAGCAGTTACATCAACCTGAGTCTAGAGAGAGACCACTTACTGACCAGTTTTACCAACATGACTAAAAAAAGAAAGAGGTTACAGACCAGTTACACCAACCTGACTAAAGAGAGAGACCAGTTACTGACCAGTTGCACCAACCTGACTAAAGAAAGAAACAGGTTACAGACCAGTTACACCAACCTGACTATAGAGAGAGACCAGTTACTAACCAGTTGCACCAACCTGACTAAATAAAGAAACAGGTTACAGACAAGTTGCACCAACCGGACTAAAGAAAGAAACAGGTTACAGACAAGTTACACCAACCTTACTACAGAGAGAGACCAGTTGCTGACCAGTTACACAAACCTGACTAAAGAAAGAAACAGGTTACAGACCAGTTACACCAACCTGAATAATGAAAGAAACAGGTTACAGACCAGTTTCACCAACCTGACTATAGAGAGAGACCAGATACTAACCAGCTGCACCAACCTGACTAAAGAAAGAAACAGGTTACAGACCAGTTACACCAATCTGTCTAAAGAAAGAAACAGGTTACAGACCAGTTACACCAACCTGACTAAAGAAAGAAACAGGTTACAGACCAGTTTCACCAACCTGACTAAAGAAATAAACAGGTTACAGACCAGTTACACCAACCTGACTAAAGAAAGAAACAGGTTACAGACCAGTTACACCAACCGGACTAACGAAAGAAACAGGTTACAGACAAGTTACACCAATCTGTCTAAAGAAAGAAACAGGTTACAGACCAGTTACACCAACCTGACTAAAGAAAGAAACAGGTTACAGACCAGTTTCACCAACCTGACTAAAGAAATAAACAGGTTACAGACCAGTTACACCAACCTGACTAAAGAAAGAAACATGTTACAGACCAGTTACACCAACCGGACTAACGAAAGAAACAGGTTACAGACAAGTTACACCAACCTTACTACAGAGAGAGACCAGTTACTGACCAGTTACACAAACCTGACTAAAGAAAGAAACAGGTTTAAGACCAGTTACACCAACCTGAGTCTAGAGAGAGACCAGTTACTGACCAGTTGCACCAAAGTAACTAAAGAAAGAAACAGGTTACAGAACAGTTCCACCAACCTGACTAAAGAAAGAAACAGGTTACAGATAAGTTACACCAACCTGACTATAGAGAGAGACCAGTTTCTGACCAGTTGCACCAACCTGACTAAAGAAAGAAACAGGTTACAGACCAGTTACACCAACCTGACTATAGAGAGAGACCAGTTACTAACCAGTTGCACCAACCGGACTAAAGAAAGAAACAGGTTACAGACCAGTTACACCAACCTGAGTAATGAAAGAAACAGGTTACAGACCAGTTTCGCCAACCTGACTAAACAAATAAACAGGTTACAGACCAGTTACACCAACCTGAGTCTAGAGAGAGACCAGTTACTGACCAGTTTCACCAACCTGATTAAAGAAATAAACAGGTTACAGACCAGTTACACCAACCTGACTAAAGAAAGAAACAGGTTACAGACGAGTTTCACCAACCTGACTAAAGAAATAAACAGGTTACAGAGCAGTTACATCAACCTGAGTCTAGAGAGAGACCAGTTACTGACCAGTTTTACCAACATGACTAAAAAAAGAAAGAGGTTACAGACCAGTTACACCAACCTGACTAAAGAAAGAAACAGGTTACAGACCAGTTACACTAACCTGACTATAGAGAGAGACCAGTTACTGACCAGTTGCACCAACCTGACTAAAGAAAGAGACAGGTTACAGACCAGTTACACCAACCTGACTATAGAGAGAGACCAGTTACTAACCATTTGCACCAACCAGACTAAAGAAAGAAACAGGTTACAGACCAGTTACACCAACCTGACTAAATAAAGAAACAGGTTACAGACAAGTTACACCAACCGGACTAAAGAAAGAAACAGGTTACAGACAAGTTACACCAACCTTACTACAGAGAGAGACCAGTTGCTGACCAGTTACACAAACCTGACTAAAGAAAGAAACAGGTTACAGACCAGTTACACCAACCTGAATAATGAAAGAAACAGGTTACAGACCAGTTTCACCAACCTGACTATAGAGAGAGACCAGATACTAACCAGCTGCACCAACCTGACTAAAGAAAGAAACAGGTTACAGACCAGTTACACCAATCTGTCTAAAGAAAGAAACAGGTTACAGACCAGTTACACCAACCTGACTAAAGAAAGAAACAGGTTACAGACCAGTTTCACCAACCTGACTAAAGAAATAAACAGGTTACAGACCAGTTACACCAACCTGACTAAAGAAAGAAACAGGTTACAGACCAGTTACACCAACCGGACTAACGAAAGAAACAGGTTACAGACAAGTTACACCAACCTTACTACAGAGAGAGACCAGTTACTGACCAGTTACACAATCCTGACTAAAGAAAGAAACAGGTTTAAGACCAGTTACACCAACCTGAGTCTAGAGAGAGACCAGTTACTGACCAGTTGCACCAAAGTAACTAAAGAAAGAAACAGGTTACAGACCAGTTCCACCAACCTGACTAAAGAAAGAAACAGGTTACAGATAAGTTACACCAACCTGATTATAGAGAGAGACAAGTTATTGACCAGTTGCACCAACGTGACTAAAGACAGAAACAGGTTACAGACCAGTTACACCAATCTGACTATAGAGAGAGACCAGTGACTGACCAGTTGCACCAACCTGACTAAAGAAATAAACAGGTTACAGAGCAGTTACATCAACCTGAGTCTAGAGAGAGACCAGTTACTGACCAGTTTTACCAACATGACTAAAAAAAGAAAGAGGTTACAGACCAGTTACACCAACCTGACTAAAGAAAGAAACAGGTTACAGACCAGTTACACTAACCTGACTATAGAGAGAGACCAGTTTCTGACCAGTTGCACCAACCTGACTAAAGAAAGAAACAGGTTACAGACCAGTTACACCAACCTGACTATAGAGAGAGACCAGTTACTAACCAGTTGCACCAACCAGACTAAAGAAAGAAAGAGGTTACAGACCAGTTACACCAACCTGACTAAATAAAGAAACAGGTTACAGACAAGTTACACCAACCGGACTAAAGAAAGAAACAGGTTACAGACAAGTTACACCAACCTTACTACAGAGAGAGACCAGTTGCTGACCAGTTACACAAACCTGACTAAAGAAAGAAACAGGTTACAGACCAGTTACACCAACCTGAATAATGAAAGAAACAGGTTACAGACCAGTTACACCAACCTGAGTCTAGAGAGAGACCAGTCACTGACCAGTTTCACCAACCTGATTAAAGAAATAAACAGGTAACAGACCAGTTACACCAACCTGACTAAAGAAAGAAACAGGTTACAGACCAGTTACACCAACCGGACTAACGAAAGAAACAGGTTACAGACAAGTTACACCAACCTTACTACAGAGAGAGACCAGTTACTGACCAGTTACACAAACCTGACTAAAGAAAGAAACAGGTTTAAGACCAGTTACACCAACCTGAGTCTAGAGAGAGACCAGTTACTGACCAGTTGCACCAAAGTAACTAAAGAAAGAAACAGGTTACAGATCAGTTCCACCAACCTGACTAAAGAAAGATACAGGTTACAGATAAGTTACACCAACCTGATTATAGAGAGAGACCAGTTACTGACCAGTTGCACCAACCTGACCAAAGAAAGAAACAGGTTACTAACCAGTTACACCAACCTGAGTCTAGAGAGAGACCAGTGACTGACCAGTTGCACCAACATGACTAAACAAAGAAACAGGTTACAGACCTGTTACACCAACCTGACTAAAGAAAGAAATAGGTTACAGACCAGTTACACTAACCTGACTATAGAGAGACACCAGTTACTGACAGTTACACTAACCTGACTATTGAGAGACCAGTTATAGGCACAGAAAGAGGAAGTCAAAACAAAGGTGTGAGAATCTTGGTGAGAGAATATTTGTAATTTTAAACAAAGAAGTTGAATAGCTAAATGTAACATTCTGGGTTTACAGGAGAAAATGCACTGTATAAATTGCAACACATCATATTGCAGAGCTTCCACACATGTCACAAACAACAGAGAATCTGTACATTGAGGAATTTGTCTTCCCTTAGCAAACCAGGTGTGGACCTGCCTCAACTCTAACATTTACTATATCTCTACTCAGAGGAAGAACTGGAGTGAGAGGAGCAGACCTGCTGACCATAAACAGATGAGAGAGAGAAACCAGGAAACTGCTTGGGGCCTTGTTTGGAAAGAAAGGCTGGGCCTTAAAAACTCGCTTAAAAATCAATAAACATTTAGAAATGACAACTGTTTCTACAACAAGACAGTGATCCAAAACATACCTCAAACACCATGAACTACTTCCAAAAAACCAAGCTGATGCTTTTGGAATGGCCCTAAGCTGAACATCATTGAGAATCTTTGTGTAGATCCTAATCATGTTGTACATAAAAGAAAATCCCAAAAATATGACAAATGAAATTGGGTTTCTGAAAGGAGTACTGGATAAAAAAAAAACAAAAAAAAAACAATACAAGTATACAGAGTACACAGAGGGGGTCTAAAGATCGGTGGAACTGACCACTGGGTAAGAGATCACTGAGCTGAACTCTTGTGATGAGGCAGTTACTGACTCTCACTGCTCTATTAGAAACACCAGTGCATGCTCTTCTCTTTCAGGTTCTGGCACCATGGAGGCTCTGCAGGAGAATGGACTACAACATTTATATATATATATATGTATACATACAAAAATGTAAGGTAAAAGACATCAGTCACCACAGCCAAATTTGTAAATCGGACATGCTCATCAAATCTCGACAAGCTGCTCTTTGATGTAAGTCTGTTTTACTCTAAACCTGATGTTCTGAGTAAGAGATAAATGAAAGATAAAGAAATCTTTACCTTCAGAAATGTTTTAAGATTCAATTTTGCGCATTTCGGTTTCCTGTGAGACAGTCATGTGGTCATCATGACTGGAGTTTGACATACGGATTTAATTAGAGGTCACACTTCTAGGATCCCTCTTCTGCCTCTGTCGACTCCACTCACTACAACTCCCATCTTCTGGACACTGGCATCACAAACTCAGACCATTACCTAGATCCACATGACCAGATTACTGAACTGTTTTCATCTGATGTTCATTGCAAACATGCTATATAAGAACACACACACACACACAAGCACACACACACACACACACACACACACACACACACACACACACACACACACACACACACACACACACACACACACTTTCAAAGCTGCTTATCCTTCTGGGTCATGAGGGGAGCTTGAGCCTATGCTAGCAGTAATATAAGAACACATAGAACACAATTACGTTACATTTTTCTGCCAATTTTAGTGTGCAGTGTCATTTGCTAAGTTTCAAAATCAGTATTGGCATTGAAAAAAAGAGTTTTTAAACTTTTGTACAGGTCACGTTTTATGTTTTACTTTTTCCAATATGTTAAATTCAGTAAATAAACAGTAATTGTGCATTAAAGTGTGGAGAAGTGTGTTCTCTGCGGAGGATCTCTGCTTATTTTCGCTGAGAAAATCAACACAACTTCCATTTGGCCAGGGTGCCAAAACTTTTGCATACACTTATAGGATGGTGAATAAAGGCATTCAGATAAAACTTCAGAAAGTCCAGTTACATCAGAATTCTTAGTCACTAAGGTCTGGATAATTAAACTAACATGAGGGAATGATAATAGCTCCCTCTAAAGCCTTGTCTACTCGTTTTGTGATGTTTTACAATCAACTGGCAGACAAGGGATGGTGTTGGTCTTTTCCCTGCAAACAGGCTGAGGGCTAGGGTTAGCCATCAGATGACCCTATATTGGCCCACTGCGAGTCAGCCCACAGTGGGCCCTAAAGAGATTCTGTTTGGGCAGTGCACTACTGGGCTAGCCCACAGATAACTTGAGAGGCCCACTGTGGGTCAGCCCACACTGGCTGCACATCATAAAACAGTTCCTTTATGGCTTCTGGTCACTGGAGTGTCCAGAACAGCTTTGTTGGCATAGATTTCTTCATAAGAGCTCTTGCTGTTGTTTGGATCAGTTGATCTCTTTGCTGCATTTGCATTCAGATCCTCATTCATCTCCAGTTCTGTTCTCTTTCTTAAATGCACTCTGGCCATAATGCTTAACAAATAGCTTTGAGCTGAATTGTTTCTTCTGTAACTGCAGATGTGCAGCATCTACCACAGTCTCTCCAGCTCTCGAAGTGACTCTATGTGTGTGATATTATTATCTTTGTACTTGGTAAGAGGACAGGAAGTTGAGGCGGAAGGCAGCTCAAACTAATCTTGACACACTTTCAGAAGTTTGACTCTCTCTCTCTCTCTCTCTCTCTCTCTCTCTCTCTCTCTGTAACTGCTCTGTTCCAAAATGTTGAACATAGTGTAACATCTATTGCTTCAACTGTTGTACATGTCATCTTTTTTTTTGGGGTGGGGGGGGGGGGGGGGGGGGGGGGGGGGGTGTTAGGGTCTTCTAGGTCCAAGCAGCATCTGCACAAAACTCCAGTTCTCTCCTTCTATTATTCTGCCCTCATACTACCACCACAGGAAGGCCTGGACTCACAAACCATGTTTCTGAGTGAAGAATGTAAAAAGACAGCAAGGAGAGACATTGTTCAATCAGCATCACCTGGAAAACTGAAGTAAATAACAATCAGAACTGCACATACTCTCGTCTGTTTTAGAGTGCCATACAGAAGAGTCTGTGTGGTGTGTCGGAAAGTCTTGTGGTTTCTGTATGTGCAGATCACGTGGTTGCAATGTGAATTCAGCAAAGCACACACTCCCACACTATATGTCTTAAAGGGATATTCCACCAATTTGTATTATTTGCAAAATTCAGTTATGGAGATGTAAACAGTCATTCAGAGGGGTTTTTATGTGAAATGGTGCACTGCAGAGACACTGACTCAGTATGTAGTAAATAGTAGTATGTATACCAAAAGTATGTACTGGTGGCGTGAGTGTCATTAGGTTTAAACTATCACATGACTGCACGTTTCAGTCAAGCAGCCTGTTGTAAATAAAGCCGTCTTGAACAAAACTATTTTATTAAGTTATCTCTAAAATGTAATAATGACAATAATAATGCAGTCTTATGATGGTTTTCATAACCGCTCCCCAGGGATGTGTGTTCAACCCTCTCCTGTACTCCCTGTATACAGATGCCTGTGTAGCCAAACACACCACCATCCTGGGCCTCATCACTGATGGAGATGAAACAGAGACGAGGTCAGCACGCTGTCAGAGTGGTGCCATGAAAATAATCTCTGTCTCAACATCAGCAAAACAAAGGAGATGATCGTGGACTACAGGAAGCTGCAGAGGGGTGGTCACTCTCCCCTGTTCATCAGTGGAGCTGAAGTGGAGAGAGTCAGCAGTGTGAAGTTCCTCTGCGTACACCTCACTGATGACCTCAGCTGGTCACTCCACACCAACACTACTGTGAGATCTGTCCGTCAGTGCCTCTGTTTTGACATGTCACATCATTCAGATCACATCATACAGACCGTGCTGTGCCCTGTGCGGCTTTAGGACTCTCAGATCATGTCATGGTTCACCTGATGCCTGCGTACAGACAGAGACTAAAGCTCTCTAAACCTGTCGTGAGGACATATAAAAAGTGGACCAGTGAAGCTGTGGAGGAGCTACGCACGTGTTTGGACACCACAGACTGGGGCATGTTCAAGGCTTCTACAGACAGCTTAGATGAATACACAGAGACCGTGACGTCATATATACATTTCTGTGAAGACAGCATCATCCCATCACGCTCCAGAATCACTTTCAATAATGATAAACCCTGGTTCACACCAAAACTTTCAGAGAGGGAGACAGAGTCAGCTACAGAGGTGCAAAGTATGAATTTAGCAGGGAGGTGTTAAAGGCTAAATCCAAGTACAATGCTTGTCTGAAGCAGCGGTTCTATGCTAACAACTCTGCCACTGTATGGAGGGGGCTGAAAGAGATCACCAACTATAGACCCAGAGCACCTCATTGTTCAGAAGATTTCAAACTGGCTAACGACATTAACGTTTCGAAGTCATGGACTCGACACCGCCCATCCTCCACCCCCCCACACCACAATACACTCAACAACTTTGGATTGCCCATCTGCCCCCTCTGCCCTCTCAGTCCAGGAGGAGGATGTGAACAGGCTGTTTAAGAGGCTAAATCCACACAAGGCTTCGGGCCCTGACTCCGTGTCTTCTGGCACCTTGAGACACTGTGCTGATGAGCTGGCCCTAGTCTTCACGGGAATCTTCAACTCTTCCCTGGAGTCAAGCCATGTCCCAGCCTGTTTCAAGTCCTCCATCATCGTCCCTGTCCCCGAGAAACCATGCGAACAGGACTTAATGACTACAGGCCTGTGGCCCTGACATCCGTAGTCATGAAGACCTTTGAACGTCTGGTTTTATCCCACCTCAAGTCCATCACCAACCCCCTTCTGGACCCCCTGCATTTTGCCTACAGAGTCAACAGGTCCGTAGATGATGCCATAAACCTGGCCCTCCACTTCATCCTGCAGCATCTGGACTCCCCAAGAACCTACGCTAGGATCCTGTTTGTGGACTTCAGCTCTGCATTCAATACTATCCTTCCCACTCTGCTCCAGGACAAGCTCTCTCTGCTCCATGTGCCCGACTCCACCTGCAGGTGGATCACAGACTTCCTCACGGACCGCAGTCAGCGAGTACGGCTGGGGAAGATTGTCTCGGACACGCGGACTTTAAGCACAGGATCTCCTCAGGGCTGTGCACTTTCCCCTCTGCTCTTCTCCCTGTACACCAACTGCTGCACCTCCATCCATGACTCTGTCAAACTGATTAAGTTTGCGGACGACACCACCCTCATTGGACTCATTTCAGATGGTGATGAGTCTGCCTACAGGAAGGAGGTGGACCGGCTGGTGACCTGGTGCAGCAACAGCAACTTAGTGCTCAATGCCCAGAAGACAGTGGAGATGACTGTGACTTGACTTCAGGAAAGCCACAAGCCCCCTGCCCCCCCTTATCCTTACCGACACCCCCATCACCACTGTGGACTGTTACCAGTTCCTTGGTACCACCATCACCCAGGACCTCAAGTGGGAGCTGAACATCAGCTCCCTCATCAAGAAGGCCCAGCAGAGGATGTACTTTCTGCGGCAGCTGAGGAAAGCCAAACTGCCGGCCCAGCTGATGGTACAGTTCTACACGGCCATCATCGAGTCCATCCTCAGCTCCTCCATCACAGTGTGGTATACTGGGGCCACTGCCAGGGACAGACAAAGGCTGCAGTGCATTGTGCGCTCCGCTGAGAAGGTGATAGGCTGCAGCCTCCCATCCCTCCAAGACCCGTACGTCTCCAGGACTGTGGGGAGAGCGGATCAGATTATAGCAGACCCTTCTCACCCCGCACGCGGACTATTTGATCCACTATTTGGACTATTTTGACCAGAACCTCCCGCCACAGGAACAGTTTCTTCCCCTCTGCCATTGGACTCAAGAACAATATATAATCACGTTACTTACCTCTTTATAACCCTGCCTTGGTCACTTTACTTGAATTGCACTACTCCACCTGCACTGTTGTATATAGTACTGTTGTACATGCCTTTTGTATTTTTATTTTTATTCATTCTATCTATATTTTATATTTGCTTAGAGTATTTATTTATGTGGACTTAATTTTGCATGCCTATTACTACTTGTTTTTTATGTTGCACCTTCATGCCGAAGCAAATTCCTAGTCTGTGAATCCTGTTCATTGACAATGGCAATAAAA
This sequence comes from Pygocentrus nattereri, assembly GCF_015220715.1. Taxonomy (NCBI): domain Eukaryota; kingdom Metazoa; phylum Chordata; class Actinopteri; order Characiformes; family Serrasalmidae; genus Pygocentrus; species Pygocentrus nattereri. The sequence continues at coordinate 10,131,533 of NC_051232.1, forward strand.
CTTCTTCTGATCTTCTGATCTGAAACACTGACAGTACAATGGGTCATACTGAAAAGCTCAGTGACTTTAAATGTGACACAACGTCTGAAGACTAAAAATCACCTGTCTTTTGTTGCGTCACTCACTACAGAGTTGCAAAGTGCCTCTTGAGGCAACACAAGAACTGTGCATTGGGATCTTCTTGAAATGTGTCCACACCACAGCACACAAGCTCGAAGGTCACAATGCCAAGGGTTGGCTGGAGTGTAAAGCATGCCACCCCTGGACACTGGAGCAGTGTCTTATCTCAATTCTCTTTTTATCTAAAACAATCTCTCGCCAATAGAGAAGCTACATGCGGCAGAGACACTTCCAGTCTGCAGTGAGTAAATCTGCTTCATGTTTATGATTCTATTAGGTTAAAGTGCTGCCGTGAACCAGTGTATTATAGTCATGCTTATGGAAATGGACATTCAGAATGAACCTCTTCATTACCAGAACACGGAAAAAGTGGACAAGACCTCTCACTCGTGTGGAGAGAGAGAACATGGAGGTAAGTGCTCACATACTGACCCACACACAGAGAGCCATATCAGAAGAGAATGGACACTTTCATTCACCTCACTAGTCTGTTAAAGGTGTATTTGTGTGTGTTTCTTGTTTAGGGGTGTTCAGGCTGGCTGTACTGTGCCTCGGTGTGATGTGTGTCCTTCAGGCAGCTCTCAATATTGCCCTGAGACTGTACTGTAAGTACAGTTCAGAGTCAAAAGTCATAGGACACTTAATGTTATTAAGTATAAGTTCATTTAATTTTCAGGCTCAGGAAAAACACAAAGCAAACAAACATCAATAATTAAATATTAACTTTTTCAGCAGTTATTGTGTCCATTCTTCGCCCCTAGTACAGTTTCTATTCTTTTCAAGGAGCTTCCAGAAAGTTAGAAAGTTCAGTGTTAGAAGTTGGTTGCAATTCGGCTTCAATTATTCATATTTTAGGTTTTGGGGTCTACTACTTTACTACTACTACATACCTTTTTAAGAGAGAGGTGGATCCAGGAGGGGCGATCAGCTATATTTACCACAGTAGGGGTTGTCAGCAGCACTTGGAATGGTCCCTCCCACCGTGGATCTGCCCAGGACTTTTTTTTATGACCTTTATGAAGACCCAGTCCCCAGGTGTCAGTTCTACCTCTGGTTTCAGATCTCCTTCGCCCTGTGTGGGAGGATTAACAATGGAGTCATATAGCCTGCTAAATTCGCTTCTTCACTTCACTTGAGAGCATTTGGAACTGGGGAATAACATATGGTCTCCCATACATCATTTCAAAGGGAGTCAGGCCACTCTTCCCCTGGCATTATGTGCATATTTAATGTCAATAGCAGAAGGCAGTAAACCCAAATTTTTCCGGTTTCTATCATTGTTTTCCGCAATTTAGCTTTTATAATACCGTTGTGCCTTTCTGCCAACCCTGCTGATCAGCGCAGTGGTGTTTTAGCTCCATGTTTAGCACTTTTCCTATGTGTGTGATGAGACTGTTTACAAAATGTGTGCCATTATCACTATATATTCTCTGAGGTATCCCATGTCTGGGAATTATTTCTTTTACTAATGCCTTCGCTACCGTTAGCGCATCTAGGTTAGCACAAGGAAATATTTCAACATATTTAGTGATGTCATCTATAATTACCAAACAGTTTCTTTCCTGCACACTTATTTAATTCTATAAAATCCATACATACGTGTTGGAAAGTCCATTGTGGATTCGGGAACTTGCCTCTTTTGGGTCTAAGATTCCCCTGTGGGTTGTTTTTCATGCATATTTCACATGTTAGACAAACATTTTTCGAGTAGTTGGTAAACCCCATAAGCTGTGAATTTCTGATTGATGATATGCACCATCCCTCCTGTCGAGATATGGCAAGGGCCATGGCTCAAAAGAGCAGCATATTTAAATAATTTTTTTTGAAGGATGGGCTCACCATCAGGTCAGCAGAAAATATTAGAAGAGGTTTTGCACCGTGTTTGAGCCAGACCTTTCTTTCAGTGTCAGGAGAAGTGCGCTGCACCTGTCAGCTAGAATGTACTCTTCTAAGTGTGTGTGTGTGTGTCAGCGCTGAGGGACAGGATGTGAGCTGTGCTAAAAGCAGCTCGCTCTGCTTCCTCATCAGCCTAGCGGTTTCCTATAGAAATGCTTACTACTGGAGCCGTTGACAAACATGGTTTGTATCTGGGTTGTCAAAGGGCTGATCTTTAAGATCAGCACGAGGGAGTACATTTTCAGCTATGATGTCTAAACAGCTGTGGGGAAGCCCCTCAGAAGCATTAGGCATGAGTGTCGAAGGGTTAAGCCCAGTACAGCGCTCTATAGTTAAATTGGGTTGTGAAAGCAACATGGTCATGCATGACAGATGTCTCGAAGGAGAGAGATAGGAGATGTTTTGCAGCAAAATAACTGAGACGTCATGTGGAACACGGAAAACCAAATGATGAAACAGAACCACGGAAGCAGATGCCTGTACAGCGAGAGAGGCGGCGATAACGGCCTGCACACACGGTGGAAGAGCTCTTGCCACAGGATCTAGTTTTGAGGAATAAAATGCCACAGGTCGAACCTTTTCACCATGCATTTGTGTATCCAGTACAATGCACTTTTTTTCCAGGAGCAAATCATTAGGAAGAGTGTTTTGGTCCTGAACAGGTGGTGTATCAGTCAGTGAGCAACAATGGTACTAAATACACAAGTATGATCAGCTCAAAGTCATAAACTTTTTTAATAACTTCCGGTGCCACTCGAGGTGGCTGCCTGTTCCAGTAACTCTGTGTCTGCGTCTTCTATTTTTTTGTAAATAGTGTCTTTTTACCCACTTTCTTTCTTTTCTGGATATTTAGGCAGGGTCTAAAGCAGTTACACATCGTTTTTGCAACTTTTGAAACTTTTATTGACTTTTCAATGGTGGATGAATCCATCATCTCATGGACAAAGGACTATCTGACTGGACGACCTCAGTATGTGTGACTGCACGGCTGTGTCTCAGACAAGGCTGTGTGTGGTGTTGGGGCACCACAGGGGACTGTGTTAGCTCCATTCCTGTTCAACCTGTACACCTCTGACCTCAGATATAACACAGAGTCATGTCACCTACAGAATGAAAACTGGTGAAGGACTTTGTTGATTGGTGTAAACTGAATCAGCTGCAGCTAAACATCAGTAAGACAAAGGAGATGGTGCTGGACTGTAAGAAGTCCAAACCTGTCTTGTCAGCAGCCATGAATGATGGTGTTGATGTGGAAGTGTTCAGGACATACAAATATCTGGGTGTGCGCTTGGACAACAAGCTGGACTGGAGCTGTAACACCCTCGCAGTGTACAAGAGAGGCCAAAGCTGTCTCTTCTTTTGGTGTGTGCACTAAGCTCCTATGGATGTTCTACCAGTCTGTTGTAGCTACTGCTCTATTCTATGCTGTTGTGTTCTGGGGCAGCAGCTTTAACAAAAATGCTCTGAACAAAACCAACAGTTAGGAAGGTTGGCTCTGCTGTAGGACTCAAGCTGGACTCTTTGGAGGCTGTGGCAGGACAGAGGATGCTCAATAAGCTGTTAGCCATCTTGGACAACACCTCATACCCTCTGCATGCTAAACTGAATAAACAGAGAAGCACATTCAGTGGCCGTCTGTTACAGCTGCGCTGTGTTAAAGAGCGCCGTGTGAGATCTTTCTTACCTACTGCTATAAGGCTCTACAATGAGTGTCCTTACTACAGGGAAGGTACTGATCTCCTGCTGTCTGAAATGTGCTGAACCACATCACTGTATCTCCTCTCTGATCAATACACACTGTGCAATATATCACAACAATTACTGTAATGACACTTTTCACTATGCACTTTACACTACAATATTGATGCAACTCAAAGTTAGTCATGTCTATAATGTGTGCTGTTAAACTACCTCATACACTCAGTGCCTGCTGTCTGTAAATACCGAGAATCTGTCTCATATGCCATGTGAATATGTAAATAGATATATTTTTATATTTTATTTCCCTTGTACTTTAACTTATGTCTAGATTTATTTCTATTTTGTATTTTTCTGCATAGTTTATGTGTAATTATATGTCTTGCTACTGAAACACTGCAGTTTCCCTCTGGGATCACTAAAGTTCTTTGTCTGTCTGTCTTCTAAAGAACCTTGATTTCTCATTTTGAACAGGATGAATTTGAGTATAGCATCATAATTATTCACAAGAGGGCAAACCAAACACCATCTAAAAACAGATTCAACAACAATCAGTTATACACGTTTTACTGTGTAATATACCAGCAACAGGTTTAACTGACAGTCAAATATTACAGTTACTTCTGGGAGAATTCCAATCTGAACATGTTTCTGTGACCATGAATGACATATTTATTTATGTAGGCCAGGGCTGCCCAAAACTGTCCTGTGATGCCCCCCCGACAAATATTTGAGTGTATACATTGTGGTGATTGATACTATGAGTGTGAAAATAAACACTATTAATGATCAAACAAGCACTACCTGAGGTTCATAGTTCCTTTATGGATTCTGGTCACTGGAGTGTCCAGAACAGCTTCAGTGGCATAGATTTCTTCATAAGAGTTGATCTCTTGTCTGCTGTGTTTGCATACGGATCCTCATTCGTCTCTGTTTCTGTTCTCTTTCTCAAATGCATCCAGCCTGAGTTCTCAGAGCTCTTTCCCTTAGTTAGTCTGCCCTCATACTACTACCACAGGTGGAAGGCCTGGTCTCACAAACCATGGTTTCAGAGTGTTTTTAAAAATCTGACCTTCTAAAGAAGTGAGATTGTGACAGATACAGAAGAGTCTGTGTGGTGTGTCTGAAAGTCACGTGGTTTCTGGATGTGCAGATTAACATCATGTGGTTGCAATGTGAATTCAGCAAAGCACACACTCACATGCTACATCTGCTTAAAGGGATATTCCACCAATTTTTTATTATTTGCAAAGTCATGGAGATGTAAACAGTCATTCAGAGGGTTTTTATGTGAAATGGTGCACTGCAGAGACACTGACTCAGGCTGGTGACAGGAAAAAGGACCAGTGAAACTACATGTGTCCTGAGTAGTAGTAAGGGGGGGGGGGGGGATCTTTGGGGAATACATTGTCTTACAACGCCCTGCATTTTTCACTCTGGTACATGACAAAAGCTTGTCTCAAAACTTATTATGAAACAATGTCTCAGACCTGTGCTCTATAACCATTTCATGAAATAACTGTATGTAAGTAAGCATTTTAGCTTTTAGGCTGTCTTTGACCTCTTAATTCTGCAGGAATGTTAAAGAATTCCTCTTTTAATAGCACACTCAAGAGCTGCACTCAGACTAAATTCAGTAATGATACATTTAAGTGTAAAACAAAACTGCTGAAGAAGGAGGACAAAGATTTCACTTTTTTTGTTGTATTTTGTTTCCCCTCTAAATTTATACTGTATATATTTCTATGCCTACACATTGTAACGCGGTCACAGAATTCAGACGCACACGGATGTTAAAAGAAGCATAGGATTTAATGTTGTCATTCACATCCAACATAGTAGTCCACTAACATGCATCGAGGTCAAAACACAGGAAGAGAACAGCGGGAGCAAACAAACCAAAGGGGCAGTCCAAAGTTGTTGCCGTAACACAAGGCTTGACTACTGCAACTCACTCTTGGCTGGTCTTCCCATGCAGGCCATCAAGCCTCTGCAACTCATCCAGAATGCGGCAGCATGGCTCGTCTTCAAACTGCCCAAGTTCAGCCACGCCACCTCACTGCTGCGCTCCCTCCACTGGCTCCCTGTAGCTGCATGCATCAGATTTAAAACCCTAATGCTTGCCTACAAAGCCAAAAATGGACCAGCCCCTACCTACGTGATGGCAATGGTGAAATATCAAACTGTACTATGAGCCCTTGTAGCTTCGAATACAGCTCGGCTTGACCCGCCATCCTGCAAGGCGCATGGCAGACAAGCGTCGAGACTGTCCTCTGTACTGGCACCCAAGTGGTGGAATGAACTCCCCCTGGCTGTCCGAACAGCAGAGTCTAGACTGAAGACTCATCTCTTTACACAGCACTTAAATGAGCATTGAATTATAAGCTGCACTTATATATATTTTATTGTATAGCACTATGTATTGTAGTTTATTGTATTGTATTGTGTTGTATTTTGTATTGCATTGAATGGCACAGAGTTCTGCGTTCAACTCTGTTCCTTTTTCTCTCTGTGTCTGCAGTGACTTTTTGTTCTAGCAGTATCTCACACACTGACAAGGACTTTCTATAGGACACTGTGCTCAGTGGAAGTGACTGAGCATCACTACTACTCTTTACTGGCACTGACTTCATAGGACACTTTACACTTCCAGTGTTCCAGTGTTCCACTCCACCTCTGTTCTATTATTCATTTCTTCTCGAGTGTGTGATCTATAATCTGTATTCTTTCTGTGTAATAATCCTTAAGCTGTGCAATATCATATGACTCTTTAAGCTATCCAATGAATGTGCAATAACCAACTGCCACCTCACTTGTCTGTTTAGAATATATAGTTTTATAGTCCTTTTTCTTTATATTCAAGATTTTTTATACCATTTTCCCCTTAAATCTGCACTTTATATATTTTAGCCTTATGTTTAATTGTTTTGTATGTAGAAAGTGCCATTGGATTGCTGCTCAATTTCATTGTACACTGTACAATAACAATAAAGGCATCATATTTTATCTGAACTAATGAGGGAATTTTGGGCGATTTCCACGCAAGGTAGGAATATGGACCACTCTGAGGGGTTATTGTGACAAAACATTTGCAGGAATTTGCCTAGCTCTTGGTTAGCCCTTTCACACTGATCATTAGATTGAGAATGATAGCCAGAAGAAAGACTCATTGAAACCCCTAGACCTTCACAAAAAGCTGTTCTGACTTGTGAGATGAATTGGAGGCCCCTATCTGACACTATGTCTTCTGGTATACCAAAGAAACATTTTGGAAAAGTGCTTCAGCTGTTTGAAATGACGTGAGTACAGGTAAATGGAATGAATCAAACACCTCTCAAAAAATGGTCAATAACCATTAGTATAGTGGTGTAGGACTGGGATTCTGGCAATTCCGTGACAAAGTCAATGTCTATATGGGACCAGGGTCGGTTGGGAATCTCCAACAGGACTATCTTTCCAGCAGGCAATGTTCTAGGGGTTTTACACTGGGCACAGGTGGAACAGGATTTCACATATTCATGAACGTCCTTGTGCATAGTCTACCACCAATATCTGTTAGCAACTAGATGAGAGTTCTTGTCTCTCTGGGATGGCCTGAAGTTAGAAGTGAGGGGCGGAACTGGTTTGGAACGTGTAATTTTCCTGTAGGACTCTGTTATGGTATCTCCACATTATGTAGGGCTCTAGAGATATCCTCATCTAACTGCCATCTAATATTACAAATAAAAACCTCAGGTGGTAGTATCCGTTATCCGTCTCGTCTTGTTCAGTACAATAATCGTTAGAATATATACATCGGCTTTTGTGTTTCTGGAACCTGGACGAAAGGTGATGATAAACTGAAATCGAGAGAAAAATAAAGACCATCTAGCCTGTTTGGAATTCAATCTCTTAGCTGTATGCAGGTACTCTAAATTCTTGTGATCTGTTATCACTACAAAGGGATGATTGGCTCCTTCCAGCCAGTCTCCATTCTTCCAGAGCTAGTTTGACTGACAATAGTTCCCTGTCACCTTCAGCTGGGGTCATTTTGTGCGAATAAAAGGAAACTGGGTACCACTTCACAGGGTTTTCTAACCTCTGGGACAATACTACCCCAACTCCTGTCTCAGGCGCATCAACCTCTACTATGAACGGTTCTGCTGGGTCTGGGTGTTTTAATATGGGAGCAGTAGTGAATACTTCTTTTAGTTCTCTAAAAGCTTTGTCTGCCTGTTCTGTCCATTTGAGCTTTTTGGTCCCTCCTTTTAATAAGGAAGTCAACGGAATAGCGCTAAAGTTTCTTATAAACCTGCAGTAGAAGTTTGCGAAGCCTAAGAACCTTTGCAGTTCTTTCACGGAGGCTGGAGTAGGCCATTGGACCACTGCTTCTACCTTTTTGTCATCCATGATGACTCCTTGGGAACTTATTACATATCCTAAGAAGGATACTGATACTGTCTGCAAGTGGAACTCGCATTTTTCACCTTTCATGTAGAGGTTGTTATCTAACAGGCGTTTAAGGATTTGACGCCCGTGTCTAATATGGGTTTCTTTATCAGGTGAATAAACCAATATGTCATTGAGATACACGATAACGTATTTTCCTATGACTTCTCCAAGTGCATCATTTATAAAAGCCTGAAAGACAGAGGGGGCGACAGAGAGCCTGAATGGCATCACTTGATATTCATAGTGCCCCCTGGTAGTTACGAAAGCAGTCTTCCATTCATCGTCTTCTTTCATTCTAATCAAATTATAAGCACTCCTGAGATCGAGTTTCGTGAAATATTTGGCCCCTTTCAACTGTTCCAATGCCACATGTACAAGAAGGAGAGGATAAGGGCAGCTTTTAGACACTTTAGGGCCTGATTTTTGGTTGTTTTTTTTAGGGATTTAGGGCCCAACAATCAATGCAAGGGCGTAGGCCTCCGTCTTTCTTTTTGATAAAAAAAAAAGAAGCTGGAGGCTACTTTAGATGTGGAAGGACGAATAAATCCTTGTTCGAGGGATTCACTAATATAAGTGTCTAGGGCTTTCTCCTCTGCTTGGGTTAAGGGATACATATGGGCCTTTGGAAAAACTGGGTTTCTATCAATTCTATTGAACAATGCCATGGTCTATGCTGGGAGTAACTGAGTAGCACTGAATAGGCTCAGGTTTATCAGATGTTTCAGAAAGTGTGTGTACATGAGAAACAGTAGTGCGGGTCCGGGTCTCGTTCTTCGTTAGGGTCCAGTGATGTAACAGATGATCCATTTGAATAGCGAGATTAACGAGCTGGTTAAGTTCTTTTTCTCTGTAGACGTGACACACATTTACGAAGGGACTTGGACATCACATGTCAGATCCCACAGTCTAATGTCAAACCTTTCAAGCAATACAACAAATTTTAAGCTTAAAAGTCATTTTAAAAGCAGAGTAGGGTATATAACATACATTATATGACAAAAGGTATTGGTATTTAATAATGATTTAGTTCAGGTGTTTCACCCACAGGTGGATAAAATTAAACACATAGCCTTGCAGACTTGATAGACAAACACTAGCAGTAGAACAGGTCATACAGATGAGCTCAGTGACTTTAAATATATCACTATCATAGGATGACTGCACGCTGGGTGCTTCATGTGATGGGTTTCCATGGCCAAGCAGCTGCACATAAGCCTAAGATCAAAATGCATAATGCCAAGCGTCCGATGGAGTGGTGTAAAGCACGCCGCCATGGGACTCTGAAGCTGTGGAAATGTGTGCTCTGGAGCAATGAATCAAGCTTCATTACCTGGCAATCTGATCTGGGTTTGGCGGATGCCAGGAGAACACTACCTAATAGAATACATAGTAAAAACAGTAAAATTTGGTGGGGGTGGGATAATGGTCTAGGGCTGTTTTCCAGGGTCATTTTAAGGCTACAGCTTACAAAGGCTTTTGGTCTTGGCCATTGAAAAACAGAGTGAAAGAGGCTGAAAGAGGGATTACAAAGTATACAGAGAAAAAGATGGACTACTATGGTCTATGATTGTAGAAGTACAAAGTTTTAGTATAGAATTATTATATTCACTTAAATATATACATATTTTATTTGAATTCAGGTAAGTTGAGGATCAAAAAAACCCATTTTGAGGAAACTGCTAATATTTCTAGACATCATTACTTTTACTAAGTGTTTCAGTGAGTTAACATAGTTTAACGTAAAGTTCTCACATAATTACATGTGAGGGAATTTTCTCATTTCTCTTTTTTATCTTTAACATCAACATATCTAAGACAATCTCTCGCCAACAGAGAAGCTACATGCAGCAGAGACGCATCCTGTCTGCAGTGTCAGTGAATCTGCTTCATGTTTATGATTCTATTAGGTTAAAGTGCTGCAGTGATCCAGTGTATTATAGTCATGCATAAGGAAAGGGACATTCCTCAGTACGAGAACATTGAAAAAGTGGCCAAAACCTCTCACTCATGTGGAGACAAAGAACACAGAGTTAAGTATTCACATGCTGACCCACACGTCCACAAACAAAGAGCCATATCAGAAGAGAATGGGCACTTTCATTCACCTCACTAGTCTGTTAAAGGTGTATTTGTGTGTGTTTCTTGTTTAGGGGTGTTCAGGCTGGCTGTACTGTGTCTTGGTGTGATGTGTATCCTTCAGGCAACTCTCAATATTGCCCTGAGACTGTACTGTAAGTTCAGCTTTTATACTTTAGAACACTTTATGAACTGGAATACACGGATATATTCTTGTTTTCATTCTCACTGTCACTGCTGGGCACTAATAATATGTTTCACTTACTTACAAGTAACTAATAAGTTATAAATGTGGCTTTTATCTTTATTTGGTTTATACCTTCTTTTTGACAGCATGTGCACATATGAAGATTTTGTTCTGCTGTGGCTCTACTTGGGCTCACTCTCTACTCTACTCTGCTCTGCTCTGTTCTGCTCGGGCTCTACTTGGGCTCAGGCACTGGGTCCGGCCTGGGCTGCAGCGCCGGCTCTGGCTCTGGCTTTGCTCTGGTCTGCTCAGGCTCTATTCTCTATAATAACCTTAGTTCCTGGTGACCACGTCAGCAATTCAGAAGGTTTGAACTGAACCAGACCAACGCACTGTGAAATATGAAGTACATTATGTTAAAGGTAACCTGTCTATCTGGTCTCTTAGACAATACTGGTGTCAGTGTGCTGAAAAATGTCTGAGCATCTATAGACTGCAAGTGTACATATGAAGGTTTCAGCCCCATGAATTCAATAACAGCTCTCTTACTTTCAGTGACTGACCTGGTCAACCAAATTAAAGCGACAGATAGGTTACAGGAACAGGGAGACGAACTCCAGAAGACGCCTTCTGAACTGGGTTAGTGAATTTTTATACGTTTTCAGACGTACAATGAAACTGTAATGAGTTGGACCAGTTTTATGTTCGTTTGGTAATAACACATGTATCGGTTCTCTCAGTTAGACAATGTTGTTGTTATAGCAAGCATTTTTGCGTCTGTGTGTTGTTTTCATGTTAGTAGTGGCTTATAATGAAAGCTCTGTATGTTTCCTTAGCACAACTAATGGTTAATGAACAATGATTAATGGTACTTCTATTGTCCTGCAGATTATCTGGTAAAACGAGCTTTCAGCAGCTCTTATATAGTGAGTTTGCGTCCCATCAAGGCCATCGACTAAACTTTTGAAGGTGCAAACTATGCATGAAATATTACTGTTATAGATTTATTTTGATCAAAAGTGGAAAAGTAACCCCTCACTGGCTCCAAAGATGAGATTACTAAACAACTATTAAATACTAACTAAATACTAACTGCTGTCATTTACCACCGAAATACTACATCTGAAATAACATAGGCTGTTTATACAACAGTGAGTTCTGGCTACACCACTTTACTGTATTCATAAGACCTTAAATCTCGTGCACATATTGCAAATTTCTCTTTCTCTCTTTTTTTTTTAATTATTAAAATGTTTATTCTTTTACATAAATGGTTGCAACTGTAACAACTGCAATTTGCCTCTGGGATCAATAAAGGATTCTGATTCTGATTCACAAGCTGATTGGTTGATAAGCGTTCTATTCGTGCTCATATTTCACTCTGCTAAGATGCCGTTGCTAAGCAACGAGTTTGACAGCTGTAGGAGACCCTCAAGTCATCTGAAAGTTTTCACTTCTTACTTTGCCACAAAACAAACAGCTAAACAACGAAGAATCAGATCTTCAGAGTCTGACCAAATCGGACTGAGCCATAAAACCGCCGTAATAAAAAACAAACAAGCTGCTCAGCAGTGATGACTGTTTGGGAATTTAGTGTAAGCAGCTGGAGAACGAACTGCCGGCTATGCAATAAGTGGGCGGAGCTCTTTACTCTGATGTATCAACAAGCTGCTTGTTAATTAAAACATATTAAATGACATGTTCATGGCCAAATTGATTGATTTCTTACTTTATTTATTTGACTGTTGTATAAAAGCATTAGTACAGTGGATATATTGGGCAAAGAATGTTGGAGATGGAGCTGCCGGGCAGAAGGAGAAGAGGTAGACCTCAGAGAAGGTTTATGGATGTAGTGAAGGTGGACATGGAGATGGTTGGTGTGAAAGTAGAGGAGGCAGTGGATAGGGCAAGATGGAGGCAGATGGAGTCTGTATGAGTTGAGTTGACTCATGCAAAGGCTGAGTCGAGGCAGTGTTTGCTGCACTCGAAATAAGAAACTTAAAAACTTGTAAACTTACTTTATATGTGTAGTCACTCTAATCTGTGGCTAGCCGATGTGATCAAGCTGGCGTATGAGGCGTCTGTCCATTCCCTGCCTTGTAAATAGACTTAATGCCTGCATTATATGTACAGTAAATCTGCACAGACAATTGCAGAGTGTCCCCCTAGTTGTAACTTACACATTTCATGTGGTTTGCCCTGTTTGTTGTGGACTGATGAGTGAATTCTTGCATACATTGAAGGGTTGTCCATCAAAAAAACTCAAATGGTACTTTACTTTAGACTTCTTCAGATTCATGGTTATAGCTAGCCCAGTTTACCAGCTGCCCCACCTCAGGGTTCAGCTCCTCTAAGCAGTTAACCACCAGCGGATGCGGTCATGTGGAAGTTTTAGCAAAAAGTGCCACAAACCACAGTCCAGATTAGATTCTAACTAACTGGTGCTCTGAAGAAACAAGTGTAGATAATAAAAACATGCCTCAGTTGCTGAAGTGACAGAAAGCTGAAACTGCATGTGTTCTTGTAGCTGTTAGATAGATAGATATATGGCATATATACAAATAGAAATATACAAAGCTCTGCAATAAGATCTATTATCTGAGATTATGAAGGCAGTGCAATAACAGCACATTTTGACAATACTGAATAAATATGTGCAGACATTAGCACTGAAATAAAGTGTCTAGGTGTGGTAGGGGTTACAGAAAGTGCAGTATGTATATTAAGTGGCCATATGTGCAGATGGACAGACTAAACTTATGATTTAGCATGAGATTCGTATTCAGTCCTCATCTGTCCGCTTCCCTCTTCTCGTCTTCTGGCCCCACTGGGAAGACGTGAAGAGTCTAATGGCTCGAGGGACAAAGGATCTCCTGAATCCTCTTGTCTGTGATGATGGTGTGCAGCGGGTGGCCATCATCATCCATAACGGAGAGCAGTTTGTGCTGTTTGTTGTTCATCGCTGAATTATTTTCTGGCCCTGATTTCTACAGTTTATACATGTGCATGTGTTGGCACAGCATCAGCAGATATGTAGAGTAAAAACATCAGAGCATCATCATCAATAATTCCATTTTAATGTGAGGAATAATTATCAAGGATCCAATAATCTGACTGACTGGTGTGAAAGAAGAAAATAACTGTGGCATTAAAGTGTAGAATAAATGTCTGTGTTTGTTTGTGTGTTCAATTCATAGAGAAGGCCATGCAGCAGGGCTGGACATTTTTCAAGACCAGTATGTACTTCATCTCTACTGGAGGAAAAAACTGGAGTGAGACCAGACAGGATTGCAGACAGAGAGGAGCAGACCTGGTGAGCATAAACAACAGAGAAGAACAGGTGAGTAAGAGAGAGAGAGAGAGAGAGAGAGAGAGAGAGAGAGAGAGAGAGAGATGGGATGGTTATTCACGTCAGGCCATATATTATGTGTGCAGTTAGAAGTTAAAGTTTCCTCTCAGTTACTGAGAATGTTCATCTCACTGTTAACAGGATTTTATTGAAGTATTGAGACGAGGAAATAGAGCTTGGATTGGTCTGACTGACAGTGAGACAGAGGGGGTCTGGAAATGGGTGGACGGCTCAGCACTCACCACTACGTAAGAGACCACTGAGCTGAACTCTGTTGATGGTGTAGTTAATGACGGTCACTCCTCACTGCTCTGATAAAAACAGTGGATTCTCTGATTCTCTCTTTCAGGTTCTGGGGACACAGTTAACCCAATGGTAACTCAGTAGAAGAGGACTGTGTCATAACTGGCGAGGGGTCTGATCCTCTGAAGAACTGGGCTGATTATCCCTGTTATTTCCCGTTTATTTGGATTTGTGAGAAAAAGTATTTTTAACTGAGAGGGTTTTAGAATGAATATCAGGAATGTCAGCAGTTTGTTTGGATCTGTAAGGGAATATTTATCTGAATGATGACCAGGATGTGAGTGATATATAACATAACAGCATATTTGTATTTAATTCATAACTCACTCTTTTAATTACATTTGACCTTGTTGCTTATTATATTTTAAGGTAGGAGAGAAACAGGATGGGGGAGTCAGAGGTTAACAGTGCCGCAAACTCCTAGAATCAGATCGTGTGATTGGAAGGTTTGATTGCCCCCTGGAGGCTGAATGAAGTCAGTGCAGGATCTGTTTATAACATGTAGTTGACTGTCATTTGAGTGTTTGTCTCATACATCTGTTTTTTAAATGTTATTGTTTTCATTATGTTCACTAAACAATTTCATTTCCAATGTTAAGCCTGTTGCTGTGTAAGAATATTTACTGTCCAGTACATTTAATAGAGCTGATAGATTATCTACGAGAAATAGCAATAAATTATGATTGTGTGTTTTTTGGTGACGTTTGTTAGGATGTTTTTATTTTATAACTGTATTGATATTTTATGTTATTACTGTACATATTCTACTGTGCCTGAGGATCAGATATCAGCTCCAGTCTATACAGTGCTAATGTACCAGTCAGTGAGCAACAACAGTACAAAATACACAAGAATGATCAGCTCATGATCTTCTAAAGAACCTTGATTTCTCATTTTATACCAAACACCAGTTGAAATAGTTTTGTGATAAAATTTTTGCCTAAAACAACAAACAAAACCCACACCAAGTTCAAGAGAAATACAAACTAACTTCAACCAAGCAATATAATAAACAAGAGACAGTCAGCCTACCCAACTCCCTAACTCACACAAAACATAGACACAAGCCAAAACCTAAACGGATTGGCAGCCAGACTCAACAGATTAGATTAAGTCATTTAAATTGGGAATATTTAATATTAAACTGAACTTTTGACCCAGAAGGAGAAGCGGCTTGGATGATATGTGTGCGTGTGTGTGTGTGTGTGTGTGTGTGTGTTTGTGTGTGTGTGAACTTTTATTCATTGTGCCATTGAAACGATGGAATTGCTGGTGAAGGTGAAACATGAAAAGCAGTGTAGATCTAGAAAACCCCATTGTACAGATGGTGAATCGAGATAAACAGAAATCCAATCAATATTACACTACAAGTAATTATATAACCTCATTGAGGCTTTATTCCTGCCACGGGATAAACAAGATCAGTCATAAGTTTAAAAGAAAAGAAAAGAAAAGAAAATGTTATTCTTGTAAATAAAAATGAATTTGTTCTGAAAATCTGCCCCCATTCTTTTGTGAAAGGGTGTGAATCAACGTCCCACACAGTTCCACCATCCATGACTGCTTTTGGGGTTTATTTTGATAGCAATGCTGTGAAGGTGATAAAGGAATCTTCGTTGACAGCGTCTCATTTGCATAAAAAAATATAGAGAAGTTTTGTTACAAAGAAGAACAGCATCGTAATCAGGCAGCCTGGCTTTGCCTGAGAGAAGATTCGGCCAAAACACCTCTGGAAACACAGTCCAGGCGTTTATATGCTGGTTATTTTCGTCAACGTATATCTAAGACACATATGGAAATGTTTATAACGATCTCATATGTTCTGGAACTGAGAGAGAGAGAGAGAGAGAGAGAGAGAGAAGGGAGAGGGCCCCTCCATATATGGAGCTTTCTTTCTTATGAGCATTCCAGACTCATAACATCAGTATCATATAAGGTGCTTTCATATGAGGGCTCAGATACTCCACTTGTTAAAAAGATCTTTCCACTGTCCATCCTGCAGTATTATGATGCATACAGTGTAGAAATGCACAGGCGTTCTGTGGGTGACTAAGAGATGCTGCAGGTGGTTAAATCTGGACTCTAAGGCCCAATCCCATTTCTCATTTTCACCCCTCCCCCTTGAAACTGAGTTATAAGGGGTCGTGGTTTAAATCTTCCGCCACTATATTTCCATAAGTATTCAGTCTCCCATCCAAATAATTGAATTCAGGTGTTCTAATCACTTCCATGGCCACATGTGTATAAAACCAAGCCCCTAGGCCTGCAGACTGCTTCTACAGACATTTCTGAAAGAATGGGTCGCTCTCAGGAGCTCAGCAAATTCCAGCATGGTACCGTGATTGGACGACACCTGTGCAGCAAGTCCAGTTTTGAAATTTCCTCACTACTAAATATTCCACAGTCAACTGTCAGTGGGATTATAACAAAGTGGAAGCGATTGGGAATGACAGCAACTCAGCCACGAAGTGGTCAGCCATGTAAATTGACAGAGCGGGGTCAGCAGATGCTGAGGGGCATAGTGCGCAGAGGTCACCAACTTTCTGCAGAGTCAATCACTATAGACCTCCAAACTTCATGTGGCGCTCAAGAGCGTAGAGAGCTTCATGGAGTGAGTTTCCAAGGCCAAGCAGCTGCATGCAAGCCTTACATCACCAAGTGCAATGCGAAGCATCGAATGACTGGCCTGCACAGTTGAGTCCTGACCTCAACCCGAAAGAGCACCTTTGGGATGAATTAGAGCGGAGACTGCGAGCCAGGCCTTCTCATCCAACATCAGTGTTTGACCTCACAAATGCGCTTCGGGAAGACTGATCAAAAATTCCCATAAACACACTCCTAAGCCTTGTGGAAAGCCTTCCCAGAAGAGTTGAAGCTGTTATAGCCACAAAGGGTGGACTGACATCATATTAAACCCTATGGATTAAGAATGGGACGTCACTCAAGTTCACATGCATGTGAAGGCAGATGATTGGATACTTTTGTCAATATAGTGTATCTGAGTAGGGCTTAATATTAGCTTCTTTCGCGGAACCGAAATTGATAAAAATTAGCAGAGCTTATTAGAAAGGGCTGGTTTATTGAGATTGTAGATGATTTCATAGAAAGCACGTGTCTAACTTCAACAGTACAGTGAATGAGTGTTCAGTAAAATTCTAGATTTGTCCTGGCTACAGGGGCAGTGGTTTGATCTTTGAGACAAAATGGCTCTTAACTTTTGGGTTGCCAATCTCTAAACTGTTCCCTGCCTTCACAAACTTTACCCAGTCTTCAATTGATTACAAGTCCGTTGTCAGTTGGATCAGGTTGTAGCAGACCAGACTTTGTGACCCATACATCTCATAGCCTCTTACTGTCCCATGCCTGCAGCAAGCATCAGTCTCTTTAAGACTAGATTAGGCTGTTTATTATTAGAGTTGTGTATCGAACATATTTGCATTTACCATCTGCAGAGACACAGGGATCAGCTTTTCTCTACAGAGATAACAGTTAAGCTGCACATCTGGCTGTATGCTGCACAGAGCAGTTAAAGTGGGCAGGCTATTCCAAGTAATCTAATCTCCTAATCACTATTTGAACCAGGAGGTATATTTCTGGCCGTGTCACCAGGGACTAAAAACGACACAGTGACAGGACTATTCTCAATAAAACAGCTGTGTACAGTATTAGAAAAATGGCCCCAGACCACCCTAAAACACGCTTAGCCCCCCCTGTCCATGAACCTATAGTGATGCCCCTAGATGGCAGGCTGCTTAAACTGTTTGTGAGTCAGAGTTCTTCCAGTCTGGTCTTGGAAAGCTGGGTTTTATGAGGAAAAACAATGAACCACGTACTGTTGGGCAACAAGTGTTACACTGAACATACATCAACGTTACCATACTAAAAATAAGGAAATTAAATGTGGGAACTTTCAAAATCTAGCTTGACAACAAAACAATGTTGAGTTTATTCGCAGAAAAACAAACAAGCTACAGCTGAAACCTATGAAAGCCATGCTGAAGATTATAACCATTTTTTTAATGAAAAACCTGATGATTTAACTTCCTAACAGGAATTGGCTTGATGGTTGCCAATACAGGCCATTAAGACACAACTGTATCTGGAATCAGTTCCAGGACACCTGATTAAACGATCAGAATGATCCTTTACACTGTGATATTCACCCACCAGGAAAATACAGAACAGCATCAGAGAGTACTGGAAACCACCAAGAACCAACAGACACTTTTACTGGATTCTATACATTCAATGGAATTCTCTAGCTTATAGACAGAAAAATGGATTAAGTGATGTTGTCGCTAAGCAGCAGCCGCCGAAAGTTAACATGCCAGTGTGGCAGAGAGGGCATGTGCACGTGACGCCACTGGGGCTGAGAGTGCATGTCTGCAGCCAGACTCTGTTGGTACTTAAAGCTTTCATCTTTGGGAGAGAGGAGTAAATGAAGCTGTTTCTGTCAGGTGTTTCTGTCCATCTTTCCATTGTGAGAAGAATGACTCGGCACCATCAGTCTGAAAGGATGTGTTGCTGGTGTTATTCACTGAATGTGTTTGGGATTACTGTAATTGTGGAAGCAGAAAATCCAACCAATTTCTAAGACTGAACTATGTGGAAAAATACCCCTGCAGGTTTCTTCAAAAAAAAAAAAGAAAAAGCAAGGTCTCCCAAAAAGAACTGAAGTAGGCAAAGTCTGGAGTCCCTAAATACTGATGAAACTGATTTCATATTTAGTTGTTCAGGCTTTTGAGTATGTTTTGTAAAACAAACACCAAGTGCTTGTAACGCCAGGGAGTGATGAGGTGGACGCACGTGCTGAGTAAAACGAGTATTTATTACAGGCAAATCCAAAAACAGGGTCAAGACGGTCCAGGTTCATGTAGCCAACACGGAGAGATTGGGGTTCAGACATGATGAAAGAAACGCAGACTGAAATACACAACGGAGAAACCCATCAAACAAATAAAACAACCAAACGTATCAAACAAAGACCAGCAAACACAGGGCTTAAATACAAACAGGTGGAACGAATAAGGGGTGGAGTCAAGAAAACAAGGGGGCAGCACTGTGAAAAGCAAAACAAAGAAGCATGTGGACGATAAAAAGTAAACAAAAAGCACACGAGGAGAGGGAGGAGCCAATCGTGACAGTGCTATATTAGGAACTCCTGTATACCTACTTGTTGGCAACAGACCAGCGGTTTGAGTATGTCTATGCTTCTGATCTTCTGAGATGTACAACAGTCTCTAGAATTAACTCAGAATGGTGTAAAGAAAAGCACCCAGTGAGCAACAATTCTGTGGTGACCAGAAAAACATCTCAAAATGCTTAACACATCAAATGCGAGGCAGATGGGCTACAACAGCAGAAGACCACATCAGGTTTCCCTTCTGTTAGCAAAGAACAGAAAGCTGAGGCTGTAGCGGGCAGAGGCTCACCGAAACTAGACAGCTGAAAACGTAGCCTAATCTGATGAATCCGAATTTCCGTTGAGTCACACCAATGACAGGTTGTGAATTTGGCGCTAACAGCATAAATTCATGGACCCAGTCTGACTAGTATCAACAGTCCAGACTGGTGGAGGTGATGTAATGATGTGGGGAATGTTTCCTTGGCACACTTTGGGCATGTTATCATCAACCAATCATCACTTGAATGCCTCAGTCTTTTTAAGTAATGTTGTTGACCTTGCACATCCCTTCATGGACACAATATACCCATCTTCTAAAGGTTGCCGCTACCATGATAATGCACCATGTCACAAACTAACTGTCTTAAACTGGTTGAACATGGCACTGGGCCTCATTCACCAATTTCTACAACAAGTTTTCTCTACATTTTTTTTTTTTTGGAAAAAGGTCCTTAGAAAAACTCTACGGCAGATCCATAATGTGATTTAAACTGCAGAATTGTTTGCACCTTTGTGCTCTTGAGAGTGTGTAGATTCTGTTCTTACTTAAGAACAAATCCCAAACAAGAAAACATTGTGAGAATCAGAACAGGAGATTCACAGGATAACAGTGCACCTGAAAAATCATCAGGAATTTCATGAAGCAGTCATGTCCACATGGACCAACATCTCAGAAGAATCTTCCCAAAATCTTGAGGAATCCATGTCACAAAGAATTGAGGCTGTTTTGAGAGCAAAGGGGCTGACTACCAAGTATTAGTATAGTGGTCCTAATCAGCATTGGGATAGCTACTGGAAAATAACTAGTTGTCCCAAAATTCCCAAAAACATCAGCACATACTGAGACTTATTTACAGCCAAGACGGTAAAAAGGACATAAAATGTTGTGCCTCCCAAGATGGTTTCAGTTTTTGCTGAAAGGACAAAATGGCTCTTCTAAACATTTTGGTTGCGACCCCTGAGCTAAGCTTCCTACTAAGGGGTGATCAGTGTGAGCCCGTTTGCTCGAACTGTCCGCGGCTCTGTCTTAGTGCAGTCACCTCCAGCCCAGTTAACGACCGCATTCTGTGCTTTAGATTTGTGCGGACTGCCTGACGACTGTAGTGGAAATTGCAGCTAAAATGATCACTACAGCTGCACAACAATTGTAGGCGCTACAGCTACTAGCTACATTTGATTGAACTGTAGCAGCTACAAAAATTTGTAGTTACCTACAAAAAGTAGCACACCTCTTAGCTTCTGTTCCTAATATAGTGCTGTTTCTGTGCTATTCTCTGACAAAAAAAGAATATCTTTAATTAATAGCTGTCTAGTCTGGAAGTTAACTAAATAGAAGGGTGTTCTTTGACATTTGCCCAGTACTGAGGTGTAATAATGTAAAATGTAATTTTGCTTGAACAATAATAACTTTAATCAGGAGAAAAGTACATATCTCTGAAGACCACCGCTACTCTGCAGCAGAAGTTCCTCTGCAACTTCCTGCCATCATCTGCATGGCTGCACACTACTTCATATCACCGTTATCACCACACACACACAGAGGCATTTATAGAGCTCAGCGTGTCAGATAGACTTACTAATTGCTCAAGGTTTTATCAGAGCAGAATGGAGATGATGGAAAATATATATGAAAATACCGGATATGTTGTAGATGGCTATGAGAATTCATTCGACAGTAATAAAGGCAAGATACAAACAAACGACCCAACAGTAAATTCAGGAAAGAATGTACAAATCCAAAATGAAGCTGTTCCTCACAGGAATGCTGAGAAAGTGGACAAAACCTCCCATTCACATTCAACAGGTCCTCAATACACAGGTAAGTAGGTTACATCTACCTCTGGATATGAAGGTTGACATGCAGGTTCGTTGGTTGTTTTGGATAGTAACTAAAATAGCTATGTTTGTGTTGTAGACGTTCCTATCACCACCCCTGTAAAGAAATCCAAGTCTGAACATTTCTCTACAACTGAACGCCAATGGAGGGCAAGTCCCTCAAGACTCTAAACGCCAGAGTGGTTAAATCTGTCCAAACAGGGTCTAGATTCAGCGATTTGATGAAACTTAACTCCAGATCTAACCTGGGTGCAGTAGCCAGTCTCAAGTTTCAGATATTCACAGAAGAAATGAAAGATTTATGTTCATGTAATTTACATGTCTTTCTGGAACAGCAGTCTTTTATGTGAATAGTGTGTAAGTCTATGTTTAGTGAAGGAACTTTTGATGACTTTATGAAACTGCCTACTCATGTTAAGGAGACCGTTGCCAATTATGAGTGGGCTTTATAACCCTTTTCCAGTAGAAGAATCTTTGGGGAACGCCATAATTATGGCCGTTCTTCCAACCTCTGCAAGACATTCCCAGAGAGGCCTGCTGATCCAGTCTCTGTACCAAGGCTACAACCTTCTCGAATAGAAGGGAAATGCATTGATCAGTGCAATAATTGATCAGTGCATTGATCAGTGCAATCAGTTTGCCTACAACCTGTAGGCAAACATTACCCAGACTCGGGGCAGTGTCTAGACCAGCAAAGGGGACACGGGGAAAAACCAGGATCAACATGCATTATTAATATCATGACATTGTACATCATCGACATGGCATTATAGATCAGTGATTGTGAAGCATTTGGCTTAATCTAAGCAAATAATGTAGCCATATACACTTCAGAATTACATCATCAACAGGGGGAAAAGGTCCATTGGCAGCAATGCATACCCATGCCATAACACTACCTCCAGATGAGGTGGTATGCTTTGGATCACGAGCAGTTCCTTCCTGTCTCCTTACTCCCATAATTCTGGTACAAGTTGTTCATTGTCTTACCTGTCTGTAAGATGTTTTTTTTACTTGTTTCTAAACTCTAATTTGGTCACCCTGATTTGGTTCACGTTTTGTGATGAACCCTCTGTATTTACTGTATTAATTTTTAATAATCTTGATGATCTTGTTGATGTGGCCATCTGCTGTGAAGGATTTGTCTTCACCTGGTAAAGATTTCTTGTGTTGTTTTCCATCGTATTCTGGGTCTTCATGCTTCTGAGCTTCTGACCAGTGCAATTTCTCTTTCTAAGAATGTCCTAAATAGTTGGTCACACCTAATGTTTTTGCTATCTCTCTGATGTGTTTGCCTTGTTTTGTCTCATGATGGCTTGTTTGGCTGGCAGTGAAGCTCTTTGGACTTCATAGTGAGAGTTAACAGCAACATATTTTAAATACAAATACAACAATTGAAATCAATTCCCAACCTTTTTTTCTGCTTTGAGCCCCTAGAAATGGGCGGCTATGTATGAAAGTGGTTGTAATTCGATTCCAATTTGGATGTAAACAAGAGCTAAAAGT
This sequence comes from Pygocentrus nattereri, assembly GCF_015220715.1. Classification (NCBI taxonomy): domain Eukaryota; kingdom Metazoa; phylum Chordata; class Actinopteri; order Characiformes; family Serrasalmidae; genus Pygocentrus; species Pygocentrus nattereri. The sequence goes on from NC_051232.1 coordinate 10,154,339, forward strand.
CCACACTTTGCTGTGCTGACCAGCCAAAATAACATACAACTTTGTCAACCTCCAAATATTTCTGGACCTAATTGTACCTAATAAATGTGAGTAATTGCTTTGTCTGGCTGTAAACCTGGAGTAGAACTGTGGTTTTGTTGCATTTTTGGTATTGTTGGTATGTATTGCATTTCTTTTTTGTTTGTGTTAGCCATGTGGCATGCTAATGAGTCACCTAGCAGAGTACAGTGATGAAGTTGTATCAGCAGTGACGTATAACAGATGTTTGTAACTTGAAGTCCAGCAAATCAAATGTTATCATTTTGAAATGTTAAGCATTTTAAAGCAACTGATTACAATAGCTTATAAACAGCTTTGTCCAGCATTGTTTTCATGTTTTCTGGGCAAGTTCTGCTGCTGTAAGTGATTAAGTGATACTTTTTTGATCCCACAACCGGGGAAATTCCACCTCCGTGAAGTGAAACACCACATACACACACTAGTGAACACACACACTAGGGGGCAGTGAGCACACTTGCCCGGAGCGGTGGACAGCCCTATCTACGGCACCCGGGGAGCAGTTGGGGGTTAGGTGTCTTGCTCAAGGACACCTCAGTCATGGACTGTCGGCCCTGGGGATCGAACCGGCAACCTTCCCGTCACAGGGCCAGATCCCTAACCTCCAGCCCACGACTGCACGTTTTGATAAGTAGTACAACCCCATTTACCAAAAAGTTGTGATGCTGTACAAAATGCAAATAAAAACAAAATGCAATAATATGCAAATCATTTAAACCCAATTTCAATGGAAATAGTAAAAAGACCCAGTAAAAAAATGCCCCATTCAAACTTTTTTGGAACGTATTGTTGGCATCAAAGTCATAGTGGACATATATTTTTCAAAAAACAATACAATCTCTCAGTTTCAACATTTGGTCTGTTGTCTTTGTAGTATTTTGCTTTAAAAATGTAGTTTTTTTGATTTGCACATCATTTCATTCATTCATCTATTTTTATTCACGTTCTGCATAACGCCCCAACGTTTTTTGGAAATGGGGTTGTAATAATGGACAATACAATAGACTGTACAATAGATTAGAAGTAAGGCTGAAGTTACTATGTTATAGTAATAATATGGCCATGCTTGCTTGATGGTTAGGACAAATTAATAGAACACCAGTCTAAGTCATTAGTGGTGCACCCACACACTTTGTTTACACTGGAGACTCTAATGGCTAAATATAGATTTCAACACCACCATCTAGCAGTTGGGGGTTCAAAAGAAAACAGAAAATGAACCATGGTCTGACACAAATCTTTGCATGTAAGCTATTATTTAAAAATCAGTGCTTTTTTTTGAGAATTGATACAATATCACAGAACATAATATCGTGATACTCAAATGTATCAATATTTTCTTACATCTCTATGGTGGTACAGCCCATAAGATGGGGGCTTGACGAGGCCAAGTGGATGAAGGCTAGATAAAACCAATATTAAAATGGGGGGCTTCATTTATGGAAAATACTGGCATGTCCCACATCACTCCACCTCATTGAACAACAAATAATTCACCTAGATTTTTAGTATATATGTATCTAACTGTGTTTTCAGGATTCTACAGACTGGCTGCAGTGTGTCTGGGGCTGCTGTGTGTTCTCCTGCTGGCTGCCATCACAGCACTGTGGATAAAGCTCGCTGCAGAGAAAGACCAGTTACAGACCAGCTGCTCCAGCCTGACTATAGAGAGAGACCAGTTACAGACCAGTTACACCAACCTGACTAGAGAGAGAGACCAGCTTCAGCGTCAGCTTCAGAATCAGAGAGAGCGTCTTCAGAAGTTCTCTAATTTGGGTGAGCAGATCATCTCTAAATTGGTTAACTAATCTTTGGAGAAACTCAGTCAAATTCCACTTTTAATCACACATTACATATTATTACAAAAAAGTTGTGGAAGTTATGTGGCGTTTGTGTCTATTCAGTACTGTACAACAGTCAAAGATTACCTTTCATTTATTTAGTTTGCTGTCAAAATGTCCTTTAAGTTATTCATTTCTCAGCATTGGGAAAAAAGAGGAAACCTATGTAACAAGAAGTTTTTTCCAGACTCCCAGGCCGCACTCTCTCTCAGCCACAACTTTGGGTAAAGAAAAACATCTGAATCTGAAGTCAAAAGATCTGCTTTTTCCAGAAGGTTCTGTTCAGTTTATGACTGAAAATAGCCAGAGTCGCTATAAGTTTTGGGAAATCCTACTTTTTTACTCATTTTCCTTTGCCTTTCCCAAGCAGACCTTCGTATGCTTCTGGGAATGCTCCTGTCAGTGTCCCTTGAAGAGGAACATAATGTTAGTGAGATGTTTGTGAGCAGCTTTTGATGGAAGGACAGAGCTGGAACTGATTTGCATTAAGATTGGAAGGTTTTTTTCTGGGAAATATGGGTTTTCTTTTTTGTTAAATATATGTCGACCTTAATGGCTGTTTTGACAAGACATTGAATAAATGAAAGGGTGGGCTCTGAGTTTTTCACAGTACCGTATGTACAGTATGTGTTCTGTGTTCAACGCATAGAGAAGGCAATGCAGCAGGGGTGGAAGGTTTTCAAAATCAGTGTTTACTACTTCTCTACTGGAGTGATGAGCTGGAGTGAGAGCAGACAGGACTGCACAAAGAGAGGAGCAGACCTGCTGATCATAAACAGCAGAGAAGAACAGGTGAGAGAGAGAGAGAGAGAGAGAGAGAGTAGAAAAGGGACCACAACCCACTGTTATTCAGCATATTCTAATATCAATGGCAGGAGTTCATCCTTAACACTCTGGGCAGCAGTCAAGCTTGGATTGGTCTGACTGACGGTGAAAAAGAGGGAGTTTGGAAATGGGTGGACGGATCAGCGCTGACCACTAGGTAGGAAGCAGATTAAATGGGTATTTTCACCATTTCAAGTACCAAAAGTACCTTTCAACAGATAAAGGCATGCGAACAGTACCTGTTTCTTTTGGTAACTGATAGTGTTGTAAACTGTATGAATTTGACTGAACACAGAGAGATTTGAGCTGAAGGAGTAAATGAGCACTGATCAGAGACTGATTGTAATTCTCTGGCTTTCAGGTTCTGGAATCAAGGAGAACCAAATGATCATCAGAAAAATGAGGACTGTGCTGAGATTTTAGGTAGTATGAAGAGCTGGAACGACATTCCATGCCATTACGCATTTCAGTGGATCTGTGAGAAAAGCGTCTTAGTGGTAAACTGATACTTATAAAATGATCATCATTACATCATTGGTCACCAACCCTGATCCTGGAGGTCCACCTTCCTGTGGACTGTATTTTAATCACAGTCTGTCACACCTGCTCCCACTAATGGACTGCTTCAGAATTCTCTGACCGACTAGATCAGATGCAGTAATGTTGGGTAACGGGTGCAGCAACAGACGTAGGTTAGAACTAAACTCTGCAGGAAAGTAGATCTTCAGGAGGAGAGCTGTGATCACTGATTTACATTTACAGCATTTAGCAGATCCAGAATGACCTAAAAAAGTGCTTTGCTGTCCACTCAGATGATGTATATTAGCTTTAATATGTTAAGAGTCTAAACACACAGTTACTGTTTCTTAGTGTCTATAATTGAGTCCTCAGTATGAACTTGGAGCCCTCGTGTCCAGATACTGTTGTGCTAAAGAGGAGGGTCACATAACTGCAGTAACATTTGAGTCTGAGATCCATCAGGGGTCAGTAGGTCAGTTACTGACCATGTGAATTTTTAGGTAAGCAACATGACCATGTAAATATGCTTGGGCTATCATTACAGATATAAAGAGCATGGAATTAGTCTGCCCCCTGGAGGTGACGTTCAACCATTGCAGTACTTTTCTATGGTCTGTAGTTCAGTGTCTATATTTTATCTTTCATAGAAATCAGATCATTTCATCCAGTTTTATGTTTTAGCTTTTTAGAGCTTTTTTCTGAAAAATGAACCAAAATGTTTCTTCATTTGTTCTTTTCACATTTACTATATTTGCATAAATATCCTTTAGAATGTTTCTGTGCAAGGAATTCAAATTGAAATCTGACTATCATCTAATTAGTAATAAATCTTGACCCTGTGTTAGTGAGGCATCATTTTTTATTATAGGAATGTGTTCAATTTCTCTGTTGATGCTGATAATTGGATTTTAGTTGCAGTCGGTGCCTTTGCAGTCTGCATTATTACAGAATGTAGCTTATTAATAACTGCATTAAAAATTCCTATTAATAAAATAAATCCTTAAATATCTTTAATGTGAGTATGTGCATTCATTGAAACGGTACCACAAGTGGCACCAGAAAACACAGCCCCTTAATTTTCAAGTATACTTGAAAGTATAATTTGCCAACTAAAAGTAAGATTCTGGACATTTAAAGAGGGAAACGTATCGGGGGCCGGACATGGATTCAGGATATTTCCATATTTCCGTTAAAATGCTTTTATTACATTCTGAGGATTATAATTCAGTAATTTCTTGGAAAACCATGTGAATTGGCCGAGTTAGTCTTACAGTAGAGAGGAATTCTAGTTCCATACTAGTTTACCTGGTTTAAGCGTTTAAGTGCAAAAATTCCCATGAGCGTTAACTAGACTACATGTGAATCAGGATGTATAAACAATGTAGCTACACCGGTTCAATGGATTAATGTCCACACTCACACAGATGTCCTTTGAAGATATACAGCGCTGCTTAAAAGTTTGTATCACAGTTTGAGGCTATTTTGCTGCTACTGAGCCAGGACACCTTGCCCTTGTTTGATTAAGCTATGAATTCTGGATTGTATCAAGACGTTCTTTTATATTGTTTGTATTTGTTGCACTTGCATTATATTTTTATGCTGTGTTTGTTACACTGCATTTCCTTTTAACTGTTAGTGTTAGATTTCACACTGTCCCATTTTCACAGATGTAGTTCAATTAAAGCAACATTTGTTAAATGCTCTTGCAGAAGACTGAGATGTGATCTGGGAAGCTCACATGAAGTTTGACTACCCCCTTGTGGAAGAATTAAAACTCTGCAGTACTTATCTATGATCTGAAGTTTACCCTGTCACTATATTACCTTTTGGCAGCACGGTGGCGTGGTGGGTAGCGCTGTCGCCTGACAGTGAGGAGGGCCTGGGTTCAATTCCCCGGCCGGGTGACCAGGGTCCTCTCTGTGTGGAGTTTGCATGTTCTCCCCGTGTCTGCGTGGGTTTCCTCCGGGTTCTCCGGTTTCATCCCACAGTCCAAAGACATGCAGTCAGGCCAATTGGACGTGCTAAATTACCCCTAGGTGTGAGAGTGTGAGTGACTGTCTGTGTCTGTCTGTCTGCCCTGCGATGGACTGGCGACCTGTCCAGGGTGTATCCTGCCTTTCGCCCGAAGACTGCTGGGATAGGCTCCAGCACCCCCCCGCGACCCTGCCGGAGATTGATGGGAATACTATACTATACATACTACACACAGGTGAATCACATTAGAATCCAGGAGACCGTGAACGCTGATAGGTGTGTGAGCGAGACTCCAAAGTCATATGGTCTTGTACAGACTCCTGGGAGATGGAGTCTGAGTGGGGGTTCTCTGGATGTGTGACAATGGGTTATTGATTACTTGAATGTTGTACTGAACCTTCCCATCAATTCCGAAGTGCTTTTTTGTCTGTTTGAGAACTCAGGGAGAGGAAAAAAAATGTTTGAACTGAACACTAATGCCGATAAAGGTGTCAACGTTAATGGTGCATGGAGCTCCAAGCATTAAAAATGAGCAAAAGCACAGCAGTAACTATGACGCCTCGGCTCTGACTGGTCAGCCTGCTTATTAATGCTTCCACCAAACACAAAGCTGAGCTAATCTAAAGCTCTGTTTAGAGCTTTTTCACAGCCAGTGAACTTCAGGCTTCATGCAAAGGACAGTGCTAATGTTATAGTGACGGCCACGGGGCACACAGCCAACCAGGAGCATGCAGGGCAGAGGCTCATGGGAGGCGTGCGCCCCAGTAAAAATGTTGATTTATGTTGTTTATGTGGATGATCCAGCAAAAAGGCCTTAAACTCACCAGACAGTTCACTCTCATGTGACTTGTGTGATCCACATTCCTCATCATGTGGCACAAAGACGCAGAAAATTCAGTCAGGACATCGTTAAAGTTTACACAGTTTATCCTGGAAATGAATATTCATTGCCTTTTTTTTTAAATATTGAAACTTATGAACACGGAAAGACTCTCTTCCAGCAGCAGCTCTGCGCTCCCTGTGTGTGTCCAGAGCAATCCAAGTGGGAAAGCAGCCACCACACACAGAAGCGTCTTGTGATTCCTCATAACCGATGGGCTTGCCTTGTGAATGAATAACAGATTGTGTTTTGCCACTTGGCTGGACATAGGTGTTCATAGGTCTGCCTCTGGTTACTGAAAGGGCCACATGCCAGTCAGTAGTGACTCAACAAGTCGTGATTCAGATTATGTAACAGTTCCCACAGATCCAGAGTTGGGCCGTTTGCAAATATGCATGAAGTTGACCCAACACACGTTTCTTTTAAAGTTATATAAGAGTGGTGAGCATTCTAATTAGGCTAAATCTGTGCAACAGCATTACAGGACAATTCCAATATGTCTGCATAACTCAACGGTTAAGATGTAAACAAAGTGACTCACAGTGGTTTGATGTGAAATGCTCCATTTTAGGAAACCTACTTAGTGGTGGTGACCAGATGTCCAAGTGTTTATGCCTCTATAAGCCCCTCACAGAAAACCATTACATGAAATGTTTATGAATACGCCACGTGATGTCTGAAACGTTGCTTTGTGATACTTTTGAGAGAAGCTTCTTACCTAAACCGTGTGTTTTTAGAACGATTCGTGGCAGAGAGGTACATGCAGGATGAAAATAACAACCCCAAACACACCATTTTCCAGATTTACAACTATTTCACCATTATCAACCATGACTCAAAGGTTTACTGGAAGTTTTAGGAGTTTTAAAGAGTGAAGAAAATCATTGCGTATACATCACGACCTCTGGTTCCTACCACCACCACTGTAAGGAAATCTGGGTACACACGTTTCTCTACAATGAGTCACTTCACATCAAACCACATCTCAATGACTTTGTTTACATTTCAACCACTGCATTATGCAGAAATATCCTTCATTATTTGAAACGGACACATTTATCAAATTTCTGTTTCCACATATATCCTGTCCTACAGCACAAGGCATAACATGGTCAGAAAATATTCCACTATCTGTGTATCCGAAATTTCAAGGAATGTTTTGGTAATCGGTTGCACAACACTATTACTGCGAGCCAGGGATTCTTTGAACTGCAGACTGCTTTTATATTGTGATCTCCGGGAATCCTTGCCTGTTTTCCTGTGATGGGCTTTAATGGGGAACAGACATCTTTGGTGCAGTCTTTACAAATAAATGCTTTGCACAGGATGCTTGAATGATAGACAGTTAGTGAACTTATGAGTAATTCAAGATACTATGCCTTGTTTTTTATTCAGAAGGTCAGCAGGGGATAACTAGATGGGCAATGGTTGTGAATGAACTTTACGCTGGTTTGACAAGCTGTTATTATGAAATCCTTGGTGGTTGCTAAGGTTTTGCTAGGCCAATTTTATAGCATCCCAAGTGGTTGCCAAGATGTTGGTAGGCCAATTTTATAGCATCCCAAGTGGTTGCCAAGGTGTTGCTAGGCCAATTTTACAGCATCCCAAGTGGTTGCCAAGGTGTTGCTAGGCCAATTTTACAGCATCCCAAGTGGTTGCCAAGGAGTTGCTAGGTCTTTGCTACGACATCTCAGGTGGTTGCTAAGGTGTTACAAGGCCACTACTATATTGTCACAGGTAGTTGCTAAGGTGTTGCAGGGCCATTGCTATGGTATCTCTGGTGGTCACTAAGTTGCTATGGAACCTTAGATGATTTCTATGGTATCTCAGATGTTTGCTATGGTGTTGCTAGTCCATGCATGAGGGTTGTTGTACTTTTGTGACATCATTTGTAATAGTTAGATTTGAACATGAGAAACGTGATTTGTAATTATATATTAGCATTGAAAAGAGGAAAAAGACAAGTGAAAAAATCAAAACAACTGCTGATATACAACAGCTCATGTACAGCAACCAGTAGGCCTCTGTAGTAGTGCTGTTATTCTGTATTGTTGGTATCATGCTCATATCAGGAACACTCGGTCTAAGATGGACCGATAATTTTTGTCCTACATACATTTTCCCTCTGAATTATAAGATTGTTAAGGAGTCGAAAAATATGAAATTTGCAGAACGTAATCTAACAGTGGTACACACAACTCACAAACTTACCAAAATACCCCAAACAAACCAGCAAGCTTCGTCAAGTGTGTGGCAGTTAAGCTGTAGTAGCAGAATACATTTTAGCCATAGTTGGGATAGCTATTGAAAAATTTGTAGTTGGCTATTTTAAAGCTATTCTCCCAAAATGTGTAGCACGCTACAATTTAGCTATTTTTCCAGAAAAAAAAGTAGTTGCTACTTTTTAGCTACTTTTTGAAAAAAAAAAAAAAAAAAAAAAAAAAAAAAAAAAATTATATATATATATATATATATATATATAATACTTCTTGGCTTGGAAATAAGGGTAGCATACCCTTTGATAGGAGAAAAATGATGATTCTTATGTTTGGGAATAAGGGTATTCTAGATTACTGTGACCTTTAGAGATAATAGTGCAGAAATCAAAAAGTCTTAAATATCTGGAAGGGGCAAGGAGGAGCCAAGTGTTGACCCCTCTTTGCCCAAAAAGAGTATAAAAGTTGATCAGTTGTGCCTGATTAACATGATTAAGGCTGAAAAGAATTCTATGTCTTTTTCTACCAGTCCTGTTGTTTTGAATTTTATTTGAGTTCTGTGTCTGGAGCAAAGCTGCAAGACATTTTTTCCACAACATTATAAGCCGTCTTCTCAGTGCTGGCTAACAGATCCCCTGATGACACAGAGCCTCCGAGTCTGATAACTGACAGGTTAAATGTCCGAATACGGCTGGAATGCGACCAACATCCAGCTCTCCTTCACTTTTCTGGGCTACTGGCTCAGATGCTGTCTGCTATGAGCTGTTGCGTAACATGAGCATGCCTTATATTGTCCAATGATTGTGAAACAGAAGGTAAATAAATGGAGAAAGAGCATCATTTGGATTTTTTACATCTTGGTGATTCATGAGTGGGTTTGGATTGTCATTGAAGTGTTTACAACACATGGCACATCATTTTCAGTTTTTTTTACTTTTATAAGAATATTGTAGAGGTAAGTAGCAGAAGATTAATCCAGGTCCTAAGATCTGACTGGCTGAGCAGTGCTCGAAGCTGTAATAGAATACATGATATATGCACGACTTTGATGGCCTCACAGCGACTGGACTGTTTCACTGCACCACTGAGTGCACTGATGAAGTAAGTACCCATATTTTTGTTTAAACTGAGGGGCTGACAACTTAACTACAACTCACCTGGTGAGCTTACAGGCTAAAAGCTTAAAGAACTCCATCAGTAACACCACAGGCTTGAATTAAAGTATTTATGATGTGATTATATAAAAGACTAAGCAATGTCACTTGAATGTCACATAGGTTTTGGTTTAAATTAGTGTCAACCCCAGAATGAATTCCAAACAGCTCCGTACTGTTTGGGATTCTCCCTCTAAATAGCGAACTAGTTCTGGTGGTTTAGAAATTCTAGTGCACTACTTGTCTAGTGTGGATGTGGCTGAATCCACATCCATTCCTCAGCTACAGTACTTAAAATTCTATGTAGTGGACTAGGGAGCAGGGAGCCGGCTGAGGTTCAGCCCCAGTGTGAGAGGAGGGGCGCTGTTGGATTGGTGCTACATAAGACTCACGGTGGTAATTTGGTGGTATAAAGTACTTATAAAACAAACATTTTTGCATTAAACAGCACTGTGTTGTCATATATGACAACAGCAGTCTATGGTCGCTTGGCAATGATGCCATACTTTAACGGCACTACATTTTTGGCACAACTCTTGTTTGTCAATTATTACTAATAATGACTTAAATAGTTTTCTGAAAAAGTTTGTTTTATCACAATTTATGTGGGCCACCCTTTTAAAAAACCAGTAAGCCTCTTGAGGCCATGCATTACTATGATTTTACCACTGGTATGGGTGTTGTTAGGCCTCACATGAAGCTTATTGCTTTAGTCTAAGTTGCTGACATGTCATAAATGAACCCTAAAGCCAGAACCATACTCAGTGCAAGTGTGTGGACACAAAGGCTCCAGTTCCGTACTGCCATACAAACTCATCATGCAATCTTACGTTGATGTGGTGGTTGAAACACTCGAAACTGAAGGGGGCGATAGTGGACAAATCAGAGAGGGATCTACTGTTACTCCAACAGCCCCAATAATGGACAGTAGAGGAATTCGAGCTACTTTACCTGCTCTTTTGTAATGGAAAGGCAGTAATGTGCCATATTATTTGTTTATGTAAGGCATCTCTAAATGAGACCCAACTGACTTCTTAGACAGGCTTGGCTGTTATTATAGCGCCCCCTGCTGCAACACTCAGAATGCAGCATGTACTTGCGTTCCATTATCAAATGCACGATAGAAAAACGTTTACATTTGTATCCATAAAACAGCAGTTAGTTCAGGACACACAGGCATATTTCTTCTGGCTCCTCCCATTCATTCACTCAGAACCTCTGGTCTCCCTCCTCGCACCTCCCCTTACTCCTTACATCAAGGACTGCCATCTCCTCCAGAGGGAGGATCTCTGGCAAGTCTTTGTGAATTGCTTTGTGATCCTCACTCTTCAGTCACAGACAGAGAGCAGGATGGAGATGAGGGAGAACAAAGATGCAAGTTCAGAGATTATTGCAGACAGTAAACCTACGTCAGATGATGGTGACGTTTCGTGTGAAAACATTTCCGCAAATGAGGAGAACCTGAAGACTCGCGCGACCAGAAGCACCGAGGAATCTGAGACCACAGGTGCAGTATATTCACTTGGATTAAAGACATTTTCCATGAAGTTGAGTTTAGCTTCCATTACCTTTTTTTAAAGCATCTAAAGGACTGTTGTTGTTTCTGTGTCTGTAAAAGTTAAAGGATCTGTACTTTAACTTAAAAGCTCATTTTAAATGCTGATTTTAATATTTTTATCACAGAAACAACTAAAATTTCTGTCCTACCTTTAATATTTGAGGTGTCCCACCTCATTGGCATTGAAATACATCAACATCTTAGTTACACCATAATTATATGGTAATTTGGTCAGTAACACTTTACTTGAAGGGTAACATTCGTAACATATATAAAGAAAAAAACATAAAAATAAAAGCATTAACTAAAACTAACAAAAATGACCTTGCTTTACTTGCTTTTTGGTCTTTAAGTGCTTTGACACTTATTGCTTATACTTTCACCTTGTTTTCAAGGATTTGCTTTTTCTCAAGCATTTGGTTTTTACATGCATTTTTACTATATGGAGAGTAAATTATTCATAAATTTGGGCTTATTGCATGAAAGAATTTTATACCCATAAAATTGATACCCATCCATTCCTTGTAGATGCTGGATCGCCACATGAATGTAAATACACTACTTTACATTGCAATTCAAAGGTCAGTATAACATGCACTTCAGTCTGGTTATGTTCCGGCACTTTTGAGGAGAGGCAAAACAGAATTTATTAATCCTGAAAATGTGTGAATTAAGACAGGAAGAACATCACTAAAAATAAAATAAAACATCCTCAGGATAAAAATCCTAGCATTTAAGCCTTCGGCACAATACAATTTTAAAGAAAGTAGAGTAAAAGAGAGAGAATAACATAAAAATACAAATGCTTAAGAAATAACTAATTATTAAAAGAAGCTGGATGTATAGGCAAAACGTGTCATAGCATTTAATGACCAAAGGGGTAAAGTGAGGTCATTTTTATTTTGGCTGCATACGCTGCTTTTACATCACGATCAGTCAGGATACACTCTGTAGCCAAAAGTTTTTGGACACTGTTCTTACATTGAGATCATACACCACAGTATGGATACGCTCTGTAGCCAAATGTTTTTGGACACTGCACTTGCATCTTGATCATACACCACAGCCAGGATACACTCTGTAGCCAAAAGTTTTTGGACACTGTTCTTACATTGTGATCATACACCACAGCCAGGATACACTCTGTAGCCAAATGTTTTTGGACACTGCTGCTACATTTATCACACACACTCACACACTACTACTTATACACCACACACACACACACACACACACACACAGAAACACAAGTAACACATACACAACACACACTAACACTCTATACAAGACAGATTCCACACACTCTATACACGCCACATAACACACTCTACAAACACACAGGCCTTAGCAACTACCTGGGACACCACGTGTTAAGAAGAGGGGTCTTCTTGGACCGTGTTCTCCCTCAGAAACCAGTGAATGAAGCGATAAACCAGCTCGGCAGAACCCACTAAGGCCCAAGTTAGAGCATGCCCAGTGCAAAAGCCTAGCAGGACCATAGCAACCACTTTAATGTTTTGATGTTAAATGTTTTCTTCAAGCCAACTTAAAGTTCAATTACTTTCCCTTCTAGTTGTATTTTCTCTATTTACACACAAAACCTTGATTTGGCTGCATTGATAAAGCTTGATCATTCAATCCAGTTGCCAAAATTGTTAGGAAAAACAATACATCTTGTTTCAATTCATGTAAACTATATTAGTATATATTAGTAGTTAGCAACATGTCAAGCCAACCACTTCTGAATGGTAACGGGTAATATGATCTCTCTGCTCAAATCTGTTACTCACTTCAACCCTGTTACCCAGGCTTCAACCCTGTTATTCAGTCGTTTTTGGTGAAAATATTTGATCCGGTAGGTTATTTCACCAGAGGTCTCAAATTGGTAACCATTAGTCATTAGTTAACATTAATAATGCAATAAATAAATAAATAAATAAATCACTATATTTTGTTTAGAGAAAAAAAAAACTTCAAAGACAGGTATTGGCTTGATACCGCTCACTCATATTCAACCTCCTAAAAATTCAACAGTACTAACATCTGATACAAGCTGATGCCATGTGATGTAAGCTGCCTGCCCACTCATGAACAAATGACTCAAAATGACTGACTCAGTGGTGGTCAGACACAAAGTCACTGGTCACTTTAAACATTCCTCATTGGCCGATTCCCAAAAGGGCCTTTTTAGCCCATTTTTAAGCACACAAACACAGTCACAACCAATTCCCCAATACAGGTGGACAAACTTAGCAAAAAAGAGACCAGACATTTCTCTGTTTGACTGAATATAATAGCAAAGTGTAGACATTATAAAACAATGTAATAAGCTGTACAGAGACCATACTGTCATACAGTGCATGTTTCACTCCACAGTGTGGTTAACCAAGCTGTTTAGTTTCTCAGCATGTTTGCTCAGTACTGGCTAACCATATATGGGGCTGAGTGGAGCTAAATGGCTAAAAACAAAGAGGTAAACAGTTTCTCACCACTTGTCCAGAACTTTACTTTTTTAAATGAAAACATTCATTTAACTTTAGAAGGTAAAGGGAAGAAAATCTACCTGTACATTTCCTCTACCTACCTGTTCTGGGCAGCATGTTACTAGTGTTACTGCTACTGAGATCTGATTGGTTGGCATTACTGCCAATGACTGCTGATTGGTTAGTATAACTGCTAGTGAGCACTGATTGATTAGCATTACTGATTGGTTATTGAGCTCAACAGCCCATTGGCTGAGTATAGTGGTCTGCACTCACCGACCACCCTTTAGGGCATTTTTTCCAGAACTAAATTCAGAACTGTGAGAAAAGTTCTGTAAAGGCCATCATCACTGCAATCTTGGCATAAGCTAGGCTAATCAACACTCAACCTTACATCCACTGCAAGCTATACAGCACTGTGAAAATGTCAGGAACCACCCTTCATTTATTACTTTTCCAGTCGTCACAGCCATTAAGTACAAATTATTCATTTTTTAGCATCAATTAACAGAACATTACCCCACAACCTTAGAGTACCAACCCTTTGCCTTTATTACAGCTTCCATTCTTTTTTGAAAACTCACTTTAAAATCTGGCAAGTACAAAAGTAGATACATCAAAAATGACTTGTTGTAATGTAATCTCCCTCCATTACAGCTAAAATATCAAAGAATACTTATCTGAATTTCAAAAGAGAAGTTGCTGTACACTTGAGTCAGAATTAAATGAATAACACCAGACTAGAAATGTGCAGCATGACTAGAGGACCAAAAAGAATGCACAACAGATGCAGAATTTGCTTGACGAAAGAAGCTGGTATCAATGTCCTTACAAAATCTGGCAAGAAAGATTAACTGAGTAATAATAAATTTAATTGGTAGTGCCCTCAATTGTCCAGGGTATATTTTCCACCATAAAATGCTAGTAAAAGTTTGGACCACCTTCTGCATTCAGAACTGCCTTAATTCTTCATGGAATACTTTCAACAAGGTGCTGGAAACGTTACTCAGAGATTTTGGTTGGTTATTTGAGTTCCTGTTACCTTTCTGTCATCTGGAACCAGTCTGCCCATTCTCCTCTGACCTCTCACATCAACAAGGCGTTTTCATCCACACAACTGACCGCTCACTGGATATTTCCTCTTTTTCGGACTGTTCTCTGTAAACCCTAGAGATGGTTGAGCGTGAAAATCCCAGTAGATCAGCAGTTTCTGAAATACTCAGACCAGCCCGTCTGGTACCAACAACCACGCCACGTTCAAAGTCCCTTAAATCCCCTTTCTTCCCCATTCTGATGCTCGGTCTGCACTTCAGCAAGTTATCTTGACCACCTCTACATGCGTAAATGCACTGAGTTGCGGCCATGTGATTGGCTGATTAGCTATTCATGTTAACAAGCAACTGAACAGAAATCGAAAGACTCCCAAGATTGGACTACTTTTGATTCTAAGCTGGAGATGTGATCAATCACAAAGCTGTACAGATGTTGTGACCAACAATAAATAATGAAACTAAACACAAAAAGGAATTAATAACTTAATATGAATGGTATGTAACTGAGTTAAACAGATTCCTTCACTCACTAACACACTTGAGTAGAAGTTAAAATATAGTAAACACAGCGCCTGAGTTCTTCTTAAGAGACTAAAGCTAATAGGTTTGGTTCCTCAAAGTCTAAATACAGTCATAAATCTATGATTAAGACAACTCACAAATTCTCTGTTTTACAGCTTCTGTCAGGATCAGACGCTGACCCTGCAGTGTGGTTCTTAACCTCAGACATCAAATTTCTAAACCTGATATGAACTCCACATGCTAATGACCCACCCTGGTTTGTCTGGACCCAATGGGGAGAAAAGGGGAGGGGGGGGGGGGGTCTGGTTCCC
The DNA here is from genome assembly GCF_015220715.1 of Pygocentrus nattereri. Lineage (NCBI taxonomy): Eukaryota > Metazoa > Chordata > Actinopteri > Characiformes > Serrasalmidae > Pygocentrus > Pygocentrus nattereri. Next base: position 10,169,731 of record NC_051232.1, read on the forward strand.
ATCCAAAGTTATGATGTTACAAAGTATTGGCCAAAGCTCTGATCATACCAGTGACAGGTTGCATATCCCGAACGGACCATGTATACACCACATAGGGGGTAATGGGATCCCCAAGGGTGGGGCATAGTATATAAAACCCAGGGGTTCCTTAGAGAGGGGCTACCTCTCCCCCATGACTGATACTGAGAACACTAGCTGCCTGTAGTGTTTATAGGACTGCGTATGACGCTAGTATGTTATGTAAATACTTTAGTTCTGTTTATTTTTTGTACAGTTTTTGTTTCATGTCTCTCGTTCGTAAATAAATCACCTGTTAGTGCACTCCATCTTTGGCTTTGCCCGTCCTATTGGTCTCCTCACCCCCGCAGCCCTTACCAAGAAGTCACACGTAAACCCAAAAACCTAGAGAGACAACATCACACCTCTGTTTCACATGTTGACATGATGATGTTTAAAACTTCATATCGCTTTTTAGAGATATTTCTTTGCTTTACTTAGTTTATCTGCTATATGTGTCTCTCTTCCTATTGGGGGTTGGTACAAGTATTGATATAATTGAATATACAGATATAATGAACAGTATCTGGATACCAAAATGAACTGCATGCTTATGTCTCTTCTTTGATATGCAGGCTGAGCTCTAGGTAAGATGGTGTTCAAATTGCCTGTTATAAAACAGTCCATTTCTTTTTTTAAACTTATTTGTCCCTGATACCTCCCACTTATCCAGTTATTGCGAATCAGATTTAGTCGTTAAGGATCACTTTAACTGACCTGTATTTGTTAGAGCATAAATAAACACATGGTCACCGATATGTTCTAGTGTGGCATTGGAATGCAGCGGCATTCCTCATTTTCATATGGAATGCATTTGCTAACAGTAGCTTACTAACAACTGTATAACCAGTGACAGCAGCTAGCTTACTGAACTAAGAACTTAACATAAAAGTAAAGGTTTTGTGATTGTCTTGCTGCGTGATGAAGTTCCTCTTGATTAGATTGGATGTGTTTCTCTGTAAACTGGCAGACAGAATGCTTCTGTAGACTTCTGAATTCATTCTGCTGCTACCATCATGAGCTGCATCATCAACAAAGATGAGTGAGTCTGTCCAGAAGCAGACTTGCCAGTCCAAGCCATGACACTACCTCCACCATGTTAGACCTATGAGCTTGTATGTTTTGGATAATGAGCAGTTCACTTCTTTCTTCATACTTTAGCCTTCTGTCTTCTGCAGAATTTAATCTTGGTTTTATCATTCCGTAAAAGTGTGCCTGAACTCTTCTGGCTCAGCTCTGTAGTTTTTTGAGGATTCTGACATCAGTTGATGTTGACAGACATCTCTTTGACAGACCTGTTTGGTGTCTGGTCTTTAGTATATCAGTGTTTTTCTTTCTAACTTCAAAATGGCTTGCTTTTCTCCCATAGGCAGCTCTCTGGTCTTCATGTTGATTTATTCTTTTCAATAAACACAGTCTTCACAGCCAAAACCAACAGTCGACATTTAGAGCTATTAAATGCTTGAACAACCAATTTAACAGGGCATACATGGGCAATGAGAAACACCTGTCAGTCACGTGTTCCAATATTTTTGCTTACTTGAAAAAATGGGTGGGTTCAATTGAAAAATGTCATGTTCTAAGTCATCACTAGATGTAAATAACAGGAAGTCTAAGCTGAAATTTTATGATCTCTTATTCATCTTGTGTCCTGTTTTAATTGGATTTAGTGCTGCATAATATGTGCAAAGTTTTTGATTGTCACAAACTGCTTCACATGAGGGGCAGGAGTCGAGTGCAAGTTGAATTCCGGATGCAAGGTCGGTAATAACAAGCAGGGGGTCAGAAATAAAAAAAGCATAAACATAAACGCTCAGAATTGTGGAAAAACCAAACAAGACTTCGCGATGAGCGCCTGCAAATGCAGGGTATATATACACAAGATGGCAGACTAAAGAGGTCAAAGGATCAAGAAATGCCTAGTATTCGGGAGATGGTGACCTCCTGTGGTGGGGAGGAGAATGGCAGGCGGCAGATGTGACATTGACATCTGTGGTACATGGTGGTGGGCAGGAGTTACCCCTCCCCACCGCTCCCCGCTGCTTGCCGACTCCGCTCCGCCCCCCCCCCCCCCGGGGTATGGGTGCCCTGTGGGTCCCTGGGTGCATGACTGGACATCTTGGCGTGGTCCCTGCCCTGCTCCCTTGGCGGTTGTGTCCTGAGGGTGGTTTGGGCCTCTCTGGCATGGGGGGGGGGTTTCCTGCCGGGGGTCGGCCGGTCTCGGGCGCCTGGGCCCTCGGGGGCCGCATGCTCAGCTCATGCGGGCGCTCTGTCTGGGGCCTCCATTCTTCGTCCTCTGGGGCGTGCACGCGGTGGCCGTCGGAGCATGTGGCCTCAGGTCTCCTGAGTTCCTAATGGGCTGTGGATGGTCCGGGTCCCCCGGGTCCTTCCCTATCTGTCTCTGGACCACGGGGGCATGGTTGCGGCTTCTTGCCCTCATTGCTGAGCACATTCCATGACACATGACACGTGAACGCATATACACACATATATACATTGCTGCAAACAGTAGAATTGTGTGTGGTGGGTGGGTGTATATGTATAGAGGCATATGTATAGATATGTAAACATGTGTATGTATGTAGCAGCAAATAGTAGAATTATGTCTGGGTGTATATATGTATATGTATATGTGAATATGTATATGTATGTATATCTGTATAATTTTTTTTTCCCCTCCCTTTTTTTTTTTTTTTTTTTTTTAACTTACTTATTTATCTATTTATTTTTATTTAGTTGTCTGTTTATTTACTTATTTTATTTGTTTTTTCTCTCTTTTTTTATTATTATTATTTTTTTCTATTTATTTATTTACTTACTTAATTATCATTATTATGATTTATTATTATTATTATTATTATTATTTTTTTTTTTCTCTCTCCTCCCTTCTTCTCTTTCTTTCCTGTCCTCTTTTTTATTGCCTGTCAGGCCTGGCCAAACAAATAAAATAAAAACTTTAACAAGAATAGGCTTTAGTAACCTATAGAGCTTTTTCTTGTGAAAACAAATATGTTTGGTACATCAGTACATTCGGATTACCATTCCGATTGCAAAAATGGCCAGATATGACAGGTTAAAAAAAAAAAGAAAAAAAAAAAAAAAAAGATGTGACATTGATAGTATTATCAAATATGACACTATACTTTGTCTGATCCAGCTTAACAGATGTTAGAATAAAATAAATATTGTGACATGCCATGTTTCACGAAAAAAATGTTGCCACGTTGCCCACATTTACCTATATTCTATGAGGAACTGAATAATGACGTCAGCATCTTAAGTAATCTTATTATTTTGTGTAGAGAGAGGCACAACCTAAAACAAACAAACAAACAAACATACAAACAATGTGATTTTTGTGAAATGATTTAAGCAAAAAATTTATATTTTCAATTAAAAAAAAAAAATCTAGCATCTACAGTTTAACCAAAAGCAGCACAAATGTGAATCTTACATCAGGGACTGGACTGACAGGCTAGATATTATCACTAGAGAAGTCTGGCAAATTTAGGCAAACATCATTGATTTAGTATATATATATACATATATATATGATTTTGATTCAATCACATGACTTTTCCAGCTCAGCTGCATTAAAATATATGTCAAGTGTGATTAGTGAAAAGGGGTTGTGCCGAAAACTGCCGTTTTTTAACTCGCAAAAAAATACTTTCATAGACGTTTTTAAGCCGCTTATCCTTCTGGGTCACGGGGAAGCCAGAGCCTATCCCAGTAGTCACTGGGCAGAAGGCAGGCAACACCCTCGACAGGTCACCAGTCAGGTTACTTTACTGGTCCAATAAATATTTTCTGGGTGAATCTCAATAAATATCCGTGTGATGGCTTTAAAGGTTGCGATGTGAAGTCCATGTTGTTGTCTGAACAGCTGCCACATTTGACAAGTCTAATAGTTGAATGCATTTCTTTCTACCTTCAGGAAATAAGACTAAAAGGAGCAGATACTACAGACTGGCTGCATTGTGTCTTGGGCTGCTGTGTGTTGTCCTTCTGGTTAGCATCTTTATTCTGATTACAGAGAGAAACCAGATATGGACCAGTTACACCAACCTAATTACAGAGACAGATCAGTCACAGGCCAGTTACAACCTGACAATGGAGACAGACCAGTTGCAAACCAATTATACCAACCTGACGATGGAGACAGACCAATTACAAACCAATTACACCAACCTGACGATGGAGGGAGACCAGTTACAAACCAGTTACACCAACCTGAATACAGAGAGAGGCCAGTTACAGATCAGTTACACCAACCTTACGGTGGAGGGAGACCAGTTACTGACCAATTACACAAACCAGACTACAGAGACAGAACAGTTACAGGTTAAAATTCAGCAAATAGAAAATGAAAAGGAAGAACTACAGAGCAGCTACAACACCTTGAAAAACCAGATGGACCTCTTGCGGAAGGAGAAAAACAGATTTGAGGAGAAGCTGGATGACTTATGTAAGTAAATACTTTCAAAAATTTCACATATTTAAGGTTCACATGCTTGTAAAGCCTCTTTCTCCTCTTTGAGTACTCAATGATACTTAGACAAGAATGTTAGTAAAGTCAATAAAATCAATAAAGATGAGCAGAGAGTGGAGGTTCAGCTCAGTCAGCCTGAACACAAGCATTGTACAAATATTAGTCGCAAATTCAGAATATATTTTGTAGACGGACTCATATGAGAAGTAATTATATTCAACTAAATAAATCTCCATAGCAGCAGGTGGCATTAAAAGCTCTACAGAGGTGTGGACTCGAGTCATGTGACTTAATGATAAAATCAAAAACAACATGCGAACTGACATGAACACCAATGACTTCAGACATTGATTTGGACTTGACTCTTATGACTTGTAAAGATGAGACCCAAAAGGGAAGAAACGTAGAGGAGCCTGACTGCAGAAGTGCAGTTTTATTTGAGAAGTGAAGATTAAGTGACCCTTATTAGTCCCACAACGGGGAAACTTCACCTCTGCATTTAACCCATCTGGGCAGGGAAACACCACATACACACTAGGGGCAGTGAGCACAGTTGCCCAGAGCAGTGGGCAGCCCTATCCACAGTGCCCGGGAAGCAGTTGAGGGTTAGGTGTCTTGCTCAAGGACACCTCAGTCATGTGCTGTCGGGACTGGGGATCGAACCGCCAACCTTCCGGTCACAGGGCCAGTTCCCTAACTTCCAGCCCACGACTGCCCCCAAGTGTGAGAATGCAAGTTTGCCTTCATAAGCTAGAAACTTACCAAGCTAACATTTTCCTGATAGCAGCAAAACAACAAAAACAAAAAGTGTCAAAGGTGGCACAATCAGTGTAACAGAGCTCTTCAGTATGACATTCTACTGCCAGTGTTTGTTTAAGAAGATTGCATGACTATGTACTTTATTTTATGCACCTGTAAGCATATGTCCATGAAATGAAAATGTCTTGTGAATTCACTGCATAGACAAATGTATGAAGCAAAATGGAGGTGTCTCATCATTTTGTGTTTTAACAGATACGCACAATAAGATGGGATGGTTGTACTTCAGGTCCCGTTATTACTATATCTCTAATGAGAGAATGAGCTGGTATGATAGCAGACAGTACTGCAGAAGGAGAAGTGCTGACCTGGTGATCATAAACAGCGGAACAGAACAGGTAAGAGAGGACCTCTCTTTCTTTGAAATCCAATTCTTCATTCATTTTAGTATGAATAAATGGTTTAGATGGTTAAGTCATTTGGAGTGCTCTGAAGTGAAATGGGCACAATTGTTCACAGTGGTGGTTAAAGGAACCAGACATCTGAAGAGTTTAATGTTTCAAAAAGCTACCTTACAAAGTTATTACACAAACTGATAAATATGTTTCCAGATGTCCGATACTATAGGCCAGATTCATAAAAATGGTGGTAACAGCACTACGGCATACAAAATGTGTGGCACTGTAAATAAGAGCTATTTTAAAGTCACTGTGGTGACTTTGCTGCAGTATTTTCACCCCATCCTAGTTGAGAGCCAATCAAAATCCCTGTATTAATGAGGTCATACACAATAAAGACCCAGGTCAAGTGAAGCTGTTTAGCAAAAATTAATAAGATGCATCAAACTAAAACAATTCTCAAAAACAGAGCCACAAATATTTATCTGTATGGCATTTAGCAGATGCTCCTATCCAGAGTGACTTATAAAAGTGCTTTGTTGTCTATTCAGAGAATGTGTCATAACTAATAAAAAGAAATTCCAAAGTACCCTTCTAAGACACTAAGACACTGCCAGAGACAAAAGCCAGAAAGAAAGATACAAAATGAAGACATGTTATAAGTGCAATACAATGCATTTTAATAAGTGCTAGATGGATCTTCAGTCTGTGTTTGAAGCCAGCAAGAGAGTGAGCACAAGGACAGAAGAATCTGAATCCTTGTCTTCCATGCATCCTGAAGGATGGCAGATCAAGCCGAGGCAAAGAGAGGCTGGAATGTAGCAGTGCAATGATGAGGCTGACGACAAGCTGTGCTACTGCATGCTGCATTATCCATAGTCAGGGTGTATAAAGGTCCTTTTAAAGGCTCATCCCCAACAGTTAGTATAATAGAGGGCATTCCAAAAGCTCACCGTCATTTGTGATCTGTCTGCTGAGAGGCCTATAACGGCACCACAAGGTGCACAGTGCTTGGACCCCTATGATTGCCACTTGCGTGTCATTTGCAAACTTTCACGGGGAACGTGAATGTCTTGGTTGCAAACAGTGATCATTTACAGCTATTAAAGAGAGATATCATTTGTGAAAATGAAACTAATCGCTCAAGAAACGTGTGCTGTATGTTACACTCCCCGAGTGTAAACAGATTAAACACCTGTAAAGAGGGTGGAAAAGATGAGACACCAGGCAGTGTGGCTTGTCTGTTCAACAGCTTCTCAAATCTCTTCTTTATTAAACAATAACAGCTTTTTAATAGTCTCTGTCTCGTGCTTTCTGTCCGTATTACTCCCAGTTCTAAATCCGTCTCAATAATAAGCATATGAAATACAACAATACAGTTATATAGACACACGCATATATAAAATATACATTCAAAAGCGATCACAAATGTAGCTCTTATGCCACACCATCATGAATTCTATGAATTCTAAATGTTAATAGTCCATTAGACCCCAACTGAACATACTCAGTACAATCCATGTGGACTAGCTTGGTGAAACAGTACCATATTTAAACACTTTTAGTACAAATAAAACCAATATCCTCTCAGTAAATGCACATTTTCTGTGTTAAGAGCCTTGCAGAGCTTATACATATATATATATATATATATATATATATATATATATATATATATATATATATATATATATATATATATATGTTGTGTCTGTTTAAACATTACATACAGGGTCACAAGAGCAGAGAAACAGATTAAATGCTAACATGCTGACAATTTTACATTGAACTCTATGGGAAAAACGCTAACAATGCTAACTGAGGCTAGTACTGCCTTTTGACCATCAGTGGATCAGAAATATAATCGAACACAGGCTACTATGGCTAGGATTTCGATTTATACAGCCTCAGAACTACAACAACAAATATAAAAATGTGAAATGACAAGGGGTTGTGCTTTAAAAGGCTAACACCTTGAGCTAGCCACCATGTCATAACTTCAGCTCTTTCTCTCAGAGAATTATAAACTTCCACTTTGCTCAAACTTAACTCACATGTAAAAATACATGTTTATACAATCGACAGATCGAATAAATGTTCATTTTGTGTACTTCTATCACATTTCTCAACTGTAAACAGGGTGGAAAAGATGAGACGGTACCTTTAAAGTACTGATTTCCATTAACTTTTAATATTAAAGATCATAGATAATATAAGATAATAATAGAATAGAATAGAATAGAATAGAATTCAACTTTGTCATTGCGTATGTCACAGGTACAAAGCAACGAAATGCAGTTTGCATCCATCCAGAAGTGCTTAGCAGCAATATAAATATTTATCTTACAATGTACAGTAATTATAGTATATACAGGTTAAAAAAATATGAGGGGGTATGAACATGAAGGAGGTTATACAGGTTATAAACAAGAATGTACAGGTTATAAATATGAGGGGTATAAGTACTATGAACAGGTTATAAATATGAGGGGGTATAAAGTACTATGAACAGGTTATAAATATGAAGGGGGATAAGTATGTACTTATGAACAGGTAGAGTATTTACACAGTATATACAATAATGGGCAGTATATACAGCAGATGTAAGTGCCGGTAAGTGGTGTTGAGTGGTGTGTAAGTCTGTGTGTACAGTCCATTGTTATTTAGATGTCAGGAGTTAGAGTTCAGGAGTGTGACAGCTGTTGGGAAGAAGCTATTCCGGTACCTGGTGGTCTTAGTCCGGAGGCTCCTGTAGCGCCTCCCAGAGGGCAGGGGGGTGAAGAGTCTGTGTGCTGGGTGACTGGGATCTTTGATGATTTTCCCAGCCCTCTTCAGACACCGCTTCCTGTAGATGTCCTCTATGGCAGGAAGTGGTGCACCGATGATGCGCTGGGCAGTTTTCACCACCCTTTGCAGCGCCTTCCGGTCTGAGGCAGAGCAGCACCTGTACCATACTGTGATGCAGTTGGTCAGGATGCTCTCAATGGTGCAGCGATAGAAGTTCACCAGGATGTCTGAGGACAGGTGATTCATCCTCAGCCTCCTCAGAAAGAAGAGGCGCTGGTGAGCCTTCTTTACCAGCTTGGAGCAGCTGGTCGTCCAGGTGAGATCCTCGGAGATGTGGACACCAAGGAACTTGAAGCTGTTCACACGCTCCACTGCCGTCCCCTTGATGTGGATGGGTGGATGTGGGTCAGCATTCCTTCTGAAGTCCACAATGAGCTCCTTAGTTTTCTCAGCGTTGAGCAGAAGGTTGTTAGTGTCGCACCACTCAGCCAGACGATCCACCTCCTCCCTATAGGCTGTCTCATCATTGTTTTTGATGAGGCCAATCACCGTGATGTCATCCGCAAACTTAATGATGGTATTGGAACCATCGACAGGCTTGCAGTCATGGGTGAAGAGGGAGTAGAGGAAGGGACTCATCACACAGCCTTGTGGTACACCGGTGTTTATGGTGATGGTGGATGAGCAGTGGTTGTCCCACCGGACATGTTGGGGTCGGTTGGTCAGGAAGTCCAGTAACCAGTTGCACATGAGAGAACTAATACCCAAGTCTGTGAGTTTTGTGATGAGTTTTGAGGGGATGACTGTGTTGAATGCTGAACTGAAGTCTACGAACAGCATCCTGATGGAGGTATTTTTATTGTCCAGGTGTGAGAGGACAGAGTGCAATGCTATGGAGACTGCATCTTCTGTGCTCCTGTTCTGGCGGTATGCAAATTGGTGGGCGTCCAGGGAGGGGGGGAGACAGGATTTGAGCTGTGCTAGGACCAACCGCTCAAAGCACTTTGTGATGATGGGGGTGAGGGCTACCGGGCGGTAGTCATTCAGTCGTGATGGTTTGGAATAATAAGAGATCATATCCAGGAGCATTCCTGAAAATCTTCCAATCGACACAGTTCACATTCAAATCCAGGAATTTCACTAAGGATACAATAATGTGACAAGATGTGCCAAGGGTCTGGAGGGGAAACTTAGGGGGCCAGTCACATTTGTTTTGTGGCCCCACTCCTAGATCCTCCATTGCTCTGAATGACTTTGTTTACGTCTCAATGGTAGATTATGATTAAGCAGAAAGTTAGAAAAATTGGTGGAATTTACTTTCAATGTTGTGCTCACACTTTCGCAGGATTTCCTCTCAGGTATTCTACGCAATGAAGACGCCATTACAGCTTGGATCGGTCTGACTGACAAGGACACAGAGGGCAGATGGAAATGGGTGGACGGCTCAATGCTGAACTATGGGTAAGACCCACTGTAAACCCACTCTCATCTGGTGAAGTAAACATTACTGGGTAACACTTTACCATAAGGTTCCTTAGTAACCAAAGAACGATGTGTAAATAGCTCATTAAGTGATACAGCAATTATTTTCTATGAACAATGTGAAATGCTTTGTTAGTGATGAATGAACATGAGAAGAAATGACTTGTTCCCGCAGTAGTAAACATGGGATAAAGTACATGTACAGAATGAGCAGGCATTAAGTAATACAGTAATTAACCTGAACTAATATAGTAACTCTAAGATTACCTAATCCATAATATTAACTCATATAACATTAACTGGGAATAGATCATGAAGGAATGGTATTAAATCAATCATTAAGAAACAGTTACCGATATTGTAACAAAGTCATGTGTTTCGGGCGTGGCTTAACATACAAACAGAACAAAAGCAAACTAATTAATAAAGGATGGCAACAAAACACTTTAGGAGCGACAGTGATAATGAGCACATGCATGACGAAATGAAGCACTTACATTTTCTTCACGCTCTAGATGGTGAATATTCACGGTCTCTGGTGAAGTCGATGACATCAAGTTCGATTTTTTAATGTTACATTTACATCACGTCTTCTTCTGTGAGTTTCTTTGCACAACGCAAAGCAGAAATCCATTTGCTGCCTGACTCATGGAGACAAGGGCATTTAAACATGGTGAACAGACTACTGACAAAATCTGATTTGACATGCACTTAATAATCCGAAAGCTGCACTCATTCTTTAGCATCCAATCATCCATAATTACACAAATTTGCCTACATTACTTGGACAGCTTGTGGCCGTTGTTGTCATTATTTAGCCTCGAAATGTTTATTTAGAACTAGGAATGAATAACTTCTTGAATTAAATTATAATTGATCTGTGTACACACAATAATTCAGAAATTGTTTTGTGTAGTGTAAACCAAGTGTGGCGGCAGGTTGGGTAGCGCTGTTGCCTCACAGCAAGAGGGGCCTGGGTTCGATTCCCCAGCCGGGGAACCAGGGTCCTTTCTGTGTGGAGTATGCATGTTCTCTCCGGGTTCTCCGGTTTCCCCCCATGGTCCAAAGACATGCAGTCAGGCCAACTGGACATGCTAAACTGCCCCTAGGTGTGAATGTGTGTGAGATTGTGTCTGTCTGTCTGCCCTGTGATGGACTGATGACCAGGGTGTATCCTGCCTTCCGCCCACTGACCGCTGGGATAGGCTCGAGCATCCCCTGAGGGAGAAAGTGTGTGTGTGTATAAACCAAGTGTGATATAGTTGTAGGAGAGCCGGGTGCAGTCTGGAGGCAAGTTGTCATTATGGTGTGTCCATTAGAACATAAAAGGGATGGGTAACCATGCAGAGAGATATCAATAGCTGGTCTGTATTAAACCTGATGTCATTTAACAAACCAATTATGATACAATTGACCAGTAAGAAAAGATTCACAATGAGATGAGGATGGGGTGGAGGATGAGAAGGATGAAGATGTGGAGGATAAGTATGGTTTTAACTACAAACAAAATACATAAGAGTTCAGGAAGGTTCCACAATAAAGATACAGACTTGGATGAAAAATGGGGCATACAACTAACACCTACAACTAACAAAGGCAATACAAACCAACATGGCAGTGACATACAAAGCAGAATAAGAAGGTGAAGTTCATTATTTAAAATAAACTCTATAAAGAAGCACATTTACACTTTTACACAGGCAAACAAATGTAACAGCTCCACAGGATTAAATATTCCACAGTCAAGCTGCAGTTGAATTTATGCCTTTAGATATACATTGTTGGCAATTTGAATACTGTTAATTGTTCAAAGTCCTATTACTTAAGGTTTATTAATGAAGACAATACATACTGTTTTGCAGCTTATTTTGCTTAATGTCCGATGTATCCAGATACCTCTGTATTTACCTGATTGCGTTTGGGTTTCAGGTACTGGCGCAATGGAGAACCAAATAATTTGTTTTTTAATGAAGACTGTGCAGAGTTGAATCCAGACATTAATAAGTGGAACGACAGGACATGCTCTGCTTATCAGCGGTGGATCTGTGAGAAACGGGCTGATTGATATACTTTCACATTTTATTGTTTTTTTTTAAATATCGCCTCTCTTTTTCAGTTTATATAGCTAATTTACTTTCAATTTGTTTTCCAATTCATGACTTGTGAAACCTCTCACAAATAAACGATGCATGTCACATCATCATCACACACACACACACACACATGAAATATACTCAGGCACATATTGCTAACAGCACACTGCATGTACCAACCTGTACTAAAATCATGATTATTTCTGTTATGAGATACTCAGAATTTCATGTAGAAAGTCTGAAATATTCTCTTAAGCACGACATATACAAAGCCAAGTAATTACCATTAATCAGCTGTTGTTTTTGAATTATAATCATGGTATGTCATATCATTATCTGTGCTTTAAACTTTCTCGCCCTTTCGACTTTTGCCGCATATGAGGAGGCAGGAAGATGAGGGGAGAAGCAGGATCTCAGTAGCCAATACGAAAAGGCTGTTTTATTTCTGTTATGATTGGTTACACAAAAAAAGTATTCTTGTAATAAAGTCTTTCTGTTGGTTATAATTTGTAGTAAATCAAAGGATAAACTATTTGCTTTTAGCATTCATGACAAGTCATTTTTGCCTATGGGAAAAATAAATGATTCTTGAAACTGACCCATCAAGATTTGTGGTTCCCAAAGCCTTTTTTTGTCTGAACATTGTCATTTGAATTACAAGGTTTATTAATCCAATCCGCGTCTGCAAAATAAAACCCAGAGCAATTCAGAGAGATTCCTGGGCACCTTAAAAGAAGTAGAAAAGTGGAAGGAGAGGAAAAAATTTAAATGGAGGGAAATCACTATCCTCATTCAAGCCAAAGTTGTAGCTTTAGGAGTTAAAAGTAATTTCCTTAATCTACCACCTCATCTACTGGACTTTGGATTAACCTCAGTGGCCATCGTTTGACAGCACTCACCACATCTAGAATTGCCTATGGGCCTCTGCAGCCATGTGTCCTTCCTAACATAAAAATGATTTATGTAATGTGGGACTAGACAAAGCATTAAAGCAATGAAGTTATTTTGAGAAGTGACGGCCTAAATTCAAAGGCAAAAAATAAATAAATCAACAGAAGATGTTCATTTATTCAGAGTTCATTTGTACTTCTAACATATTCAGGGTGTTTATTACTCCCTTTTTTCTCTCCCACAACATCATTCCTTTATTCTACAGCTTCATATACACGCAAATGGACTATGCAAATTAGGCAATGACATCATTTGGTGATTTCTAGGGACTTTTAGGACAGCCAATAGCTACTTTCCTTACTGAGGAGTTGGCAACAGTGGACTGAGCACTTTGAGTGTTGTGGGACGGGGCTCACGGCAGCACCCGCTGCTCGCTGAGGACAGTAACTGAAGAACATGTGTGTTCACCTCAGAGTCTCCAATAACACCAGAAAAAGTTGCTAGAGGGCACTGAAAAGTCGAGATGTAAAGATGAAAGACAAATTGCATTCAAGGCCTTCTAGTTCCCCTCTAGATATCCGTCCACCCCGTCTTCTCATAGAAAGTCTTCACATTCTTGGGCCTAGTATTTTGCTCATTTTAAATGAGGCTGTGTACCAGCTGCCTTCAAACAAGCTGTTGTACAGCCTATTATCAAAAAGAAAAATCTTGAGACAAATGTTCTATCTAATTATAGGCCGATCTCTAAATTATCATTTATGTCAAAAATATTGGAAAAGATTGTTCTTAACCAACTTCAAACCTTTTTAAATACCCATGACGTTTGTGAAGAGTTTCAGTCTGGTTTTAGATCTTACCACAGCACTGAGACAGCACTCTTAAAAGTTTTTAATAATCTTCTTTTAACTGTTGACTCGGGCTGTCCCGCTGTTTTGATTCTGTTAGACCTAACTGCTGCCTTTGACACAATTGATCACAGCATTCTTTTGTCCGGACTTGAACACGTTGTGGGCTTCAAAGGCACAGTTTTATCATGGTTTAAATCTTATTTATCTGATAGGACCTTTTCTGTAGCTTTGGGTAAATACTCCTCTTCCTTAGCCCCTATTTGTTGTGGTGTACCTCAAGGGTCCATTCTAGGTCCTGTCTTGTTTTCATTATATATGATCCCTTTAGGGGGGATTTTTGGGAAATATAATATTCCATTTCATTGTTATGCGGATGACATCCAAATTTATTTTCCTATTAAACTGGATGCTTCTGTCCCTCTCCAGCCTCCAGCCTTAACTGTCTTCATGATGTTAAAGACTGGCTAACTCAGAATTTTCTTACATTAAATGAAAACAAGACAGAAACCATTGTATTTGGAAGTCGTTTTGCTTTGGACCTCTAGGTTGGACTACTGTAATTCTCTTTATTCCGGTCTTGATCAGTCATCTCTCTATCGCTTACAGTTAGCCCAAAATGCTGCTGCACGTCGCTTGACAGGTACCAGAAAGCACGATCATATCACTCCAGTCTTAGCTGCTTTACATTGGCTTCCTGTCCAATTTCGTATTGATTTTAAGCCTCTTTTACTAACTTTTAAAGTTTTAAATGGCAAGGCACCCAGCTACCTTGTTAAGCTGCTCAAACCATATAAGCCTCATAGATCACTGAGATCATCTAGTCAGATGTTGCTGGAGCAGCCGAAATCTCATCTTAAACACAAAGGGGATCGGGCCTTCGCAGTTATTGCCCCTAGACTCTGGAATAAACTGCCACTTCATATCCGTACTTCAGAGTCTACACAGTCTTTTAAATCCTCTATTTATCTATTTACCTTAGCTTTTAATTCAAGTTCAGTCTGAGCCTTCAGGTTCTTTGTCAATGTCTCTGATGTCATTTTATTGTACTCTATTTATTGTATTTGTTGCTTTATATCATGTTTGTTATTTTATTGACCTTTTTCTAAACTTGTAAAGCACTTTGGTCAACTTTGTTGTTTTTAAATGTGCTCTAGAAATAAAATTGACATTGACAAATAGCACAACAATTCAGGAAAAACATTTCTCAACGCAGAATAACAAAGAACTTTTACTTTTCATCATCTATAGCACATAATATCATTAAAAGATTCAGGGAATCTGGAGAAATCTCTGTATGCAAGGCACAAGGCCAAAAACCATTATTTGCTGGTCATGATCTTTGGGCCCTCAGGCAGCACTGCATTAAAAACACGGTTTATCACTGCATCCATAAATGCAATTTAAAACTTTAAAATGCAAATAAGAAACAATTTATAAACAGAATCCAGAAATGCTGCCACCTTCTCTGGACCCAAAAAACTAAAACTTAAAACTAAGGAGAAGCGGAAAAAGTGCCCTGTGGTCCAACAAAAAAACAATTTTTTTTTCTGAAAATCATGGACACTGTGTCCTCTACGCCAAAGACCACTCTGCTTGTTATTGGCAAACAGTCCAAAAGCCAGTATTCATTATGTTATAGGGGAGCATTAGTGCACATGGCGTGGGTGACATACATCTGTGAAGCCACCATTAATGCTAAACAATAACACAAGGGGGCAGTGTGTGTGTTCACTAGTGTGTATGTGGTGTTTCACTTCACGGATGGGTTAAATGCAGAGGTGGAATTTCCCCGGTTGTGGGATCAAAACAATAAATAAATAAATAAATAAATAAAATATACATGTTTTGCAACATATGCTTCCATCCAGACGACGTCTTTTTCAGGGAAGGCCTTGATCATTTCAGCAAGACGATGCCAAGCCACATTCACAGCAGTGCTCCATATAAAAAGAGCCCCGGAGCTAAACTGACCTGCCTGCAGTCCAGATTTGTCATTACTGATAACATGTGGCACATTATGAAATGAAAAATACGACAAATGAGACCCCAAACCGATGAGTAGCTGAAATTCGATATCAAACGAGAACAGGAAAACATTTCAAATGTTTCAAAACTACAGCAATTGATCTCCTCAGTTCTCATGCTTACAGAGTTTGTTAAAAGAAGAGATGATGAAACACAGTGGTAAACATGACACTGTGCCAACTTTTTTGAAATGTGCTGTTGACATCAACTTCAAAATGGGCATATTTTTTATTGACATTCTGCACAGCATCCCAACGTTTTTGGAAAAGGGGTTATAGCATCCTGGCTGCCTGTCGTTGTGAGGGGAAAGAGGCTGAGGAGCTGTGCCAGTGAAGGAAAAGTCTGGATAGCAGGAACAAACAGGAGACCTTTTAACCGTCTCCCACCAGGACGACAGTTAGGTGAAGGATGAATTGTGTAGTTTTGCTCTTGACCATTTTTGAGAATCGTGTTCTAAACACTATGATTGTACCAAGCGGGGAGGGCTAGTACAAGCTTCCTCTGAGATATTTGAAGTTCTACTCCATTCCTTTAAACTGCTGATAATACAACACTATTAGCCATCTCAGCCTTCTCCTCCAAGCTTGTTAAGTGCTATGCCAACCGACTCTAGAACTGGCTATCGCCGTGCTGAATCATGCAGAAGGAGAGCTATCCCACCCATCCAGAGATCCTGCCTACAACATAGAGACAATAATAAGTCACCAGAATACTATGAGACAAACCAGGGGGAATATAAGCTTGACTGGCATTCTATTGTATGACCTACACATCAAGTCACCAGAATGAATTTGATATGAATCAGACCTTGCATTCCTGAGATAAGAGGGGAGGGATATAATTTCGTCAAGGTCCGTTTTGTTTTCAGGTTGATTTTTTTCTGTGGGTAGCGTGGCTGAAAGTCCAATATCTCTACAATATTACATTTCTGGTGTTAAAGGAAGTTACAGTGCAGCTCTTCTGATAAGAAACTGTGTGTAGTAACATCAAGATGTAAACCAGAAACCCAGATATCTAATGCTTACGTGATCACAAGATCTAGTGTATGCCAATGCTTATATGCAGGATTGTTAACGTACTGTGCGAGTGGAATACATTTAAAAAATAATTTAAGAAAATTAATAGCAAGTGCTACTTTGGGTCAATCCACAAGTGTGTTAGACTCACCAAAAATAAAATGAAGGACGTAATGTAAAAAAGATACAGCTATGAGTCTTTTGCATGATGACGAAAGTGTAAGTTGTCCACATCTGTTGGGAGGGAGCTCAGTTATGTAGTGTTATACTGATATTTTAACCCCCTCACCAGCAGCCCCAGGGCCCACAAGCAGGTTAAATCCCCTTTGACAGTAATCAGAAGGCTGGGCATGCTGTCTGTTCTTAGCAGAGTAATTCCAGAGTAGTTTCCTGTGATCACTAACTTCAGCTTCATGTACTCACCTAATGTTATAGGGGAGCATTAGTGCACATGGCGTGGGTGACATACATCTGTGAAGCCACCATTAATGCTAAACAATAACACAAGGGGGCAGTGTGTGTGTTCACTAGTGTGTATGTGGTGTTTCACTTCACGGATGGGTTAAATGCAGAGGTGGAATTTCCCCGGTTGTGGGATCAAAACAATAAATAAATAAATAAAATATACATGTTTTGCAACATATGCTTCCATCCAGACGACGTCTTTTTCAGGGAAGGCCTTGATCATTTCAGCAAGACGATGCCAAGCCACATTCACAGCAGTGCTCCATATAAAAAGAGCCCCGGAGCTAAACTGACCTGCCTGCAGTCCAGATTTGTCATTACTGATAACATGTGGCACATTATGAAATGAAAAATACGACAAATGAGACCCCAAACCGATGAGTAGCTGAAATTCGATATCAAACGAGAACAGGAAAACATTTCAAATGTTTCAAAACTACAGCAATTGATCTCCTCAGTTCTCATGCTTACAGAGTTTGTTAAAAGAAGAGATGATGAAACACAGTGGTAAACATGACACTGTGCCAACTTTTTTGAAATGTGCTGTTGACATCAACTTCAAAATGGGCATATTTTTTATTGACATTCTGCACAGCATCCCAACGTTTTTGGAAAAGGGGTTATAGCATCCTGGCTGCCTGTCGTTGTGAGGGGAAAGAGGCTGAGGAGCTGTGCCAGTGAAGGAAAAGTCTGGATAGCAGGAACAAACAGGAGACCTTTTAACCGTCTCCCACCAGGACGACAGTTAGGTGAAGGATGAATTGTGTAGTTTTGCTCTTGACCATTTTTGAGAATCGTGTTCT
The DNA here is from genome assembly GCF_015220715.1 of Pygocentrus nattereri. NCBI lineage: Eukaryota > Metazoa > Chordata > Actinopteri > Characiformes > Serrasalmidae > Pygocentrus > Pygocentrus nattereri. The sequence goes on from NC_051232.1 coordinate 10,187,847, forward strand.
AAACACTATGATTGTACCAAGCGGGGAGGGCTAGTACAAGCTTCCTCTGAGATATTTGAAGTTCTACTCCATTCCTTTAAACTGCTGATAATACAACACTATTAGCCATCTCAGCCTTCTCCTCCAAGCTTGTTAAGTGCTATGCCAACCGACTCTAGAACTGGCTATCGCCGTGCTGAATCATGCAGAAGGAGAGCTATCCCACCCATCCAGAGATCCTGCCTACAACATAGAGACAATAATAAGTCACCAGAATACTATGAGACAAACCAGGGGGAATATAAGCTTGACTGGCATTCTATTGTATGACCTACACATCAAGTCACCAGAATGAATTTGATATGAATCAGACCTTGCATTCCTGAGATAAGAGGGGAGGGATATAATTTCGTCAAGGTCCGTTTTGTTTTCAGGTTGATTTTTTTCTGTGGGTAGCGTGGCTGAAAGTCCAATATCTCTACAATATTACATTTCTGGTGTTAAAGGAAGTTACAGTGCAGCTCTTCTGATAAGAAACTGTGTGTAGTAACATCAAGATGTAAACCAGAAACCCAGATATCTAATGCTTACGTGATCACAAGATCTAGTGTATGCCAATGCTTATATGCAGGATTGTTAACGTACTGTGCGAGTGGAATACATTTAAAAAATAATTTAAGAAAATTAATAGCAAGTGCTACTTTGGGTCAATCCACAAGTGTGTTAGACTCACCAAAAATAAAATGAAGGACGTAATGTAAAAAAGATACAGCTATGAGTCTTTTGCATGATGACGAAAGTGTAAGTTGTCCACATCTGTTGGGAGGGAGCTCAGTTATGTAGTGTTATACTGATATTTTAACCCCCTCACCAGCAGCCCCAGGGCCCACAAGCAGGTTAAATCCCCTTTGACAGTAATCAGAAGGCTGGGCATGCTGTCTGTTCTTAGCAGAGTAATTCCAGAGTAGTTTCCTGTGATCACTAACTTCAGCTTCATGTACTCACCTAATTTTGACTTCGTCTGAAGCCTTTCCTTCTGTGATTGTCCCGTTATATTCTCCATGGTGTCCTAATCAGCCTGTAGGGTAGTGAACTTCAACCACAGCACTGTGATGGCAGCCAGCAGGAGAACACACAGCAGCCCCAGACACACTGCAGCCAGTCTGTAGCATCTGCTCCCTGCAGTGTTGATAACAGAAACTAGTTTAGTAACTAGATATATGGATACTGGATTTCCTGAGCGATATGCCTCAGAATGTCAGGATGGAAGATCAGACACCATCCACTCATCCTGTGTGTCCTCAGCCCCCTCTTTCTACTCCCCCTTCATTCATGACTGCGCCCATTCATCCTACCAACACTCGTGTCAAACTTGCAGATGATATGATGATTGAAGGACTGATATGAGGCAGCCTATGAGGAGGAGGCCCAGCATCTGACAGAGTGGTGCTGTTACAATAATCTGGACTTAAACACCACAAAAACCAAGGAAATTTTAGAAGATTTCAGAAAATCAACGTGCACAGAGCACTCTGCCCTCTGCATACATGGGCAGGAGGGGGGACAGGGCAGAGAGGTGTGTCTAATCACCTGCTGACCAACTTCAAATCAGTCAGCAATAGGGAACCTACTGCTACAAGGTGTGGTTTTGCCAGTGGGTAGTGAGGGTGGCAGAGCAGGCCATTGGCACATCACTACCCCACCTTAGAGATACTTCCACTGGCAGACTCCAGAGGAAAGCCAGGGACATAACCTGTTTCCCCCCTGCCCTCGAAGAAATTCAATATCAGTCAGATCACCCCCATCCCCAAGAGTAAGTAAGTTTTTCATCTTGCAATATATTTCATTTCATTTTGCACTAGTATGTCTGTATATATCACCCATTTGTGTTTATTTTTACATCTTTGGCCTCATTTATCTTCTTTTTTTCTTTATTTATGTTCTTGCTGTCTAAATGGTTTTTCACTGGTGATCACATTAGAATTAGCAAACACAGCTATGAACAGTTTCAGGGTTGAGGTCTGGAGACTGGCTAGGCCACTCCAGAACCTTGAAATGCTTTTTACGGAACCACTCCTTCGTTGCCCGAGCAGTGTGTTTAGAATCATTGTCATGCTGGAAGACCCAGCCACGTTCCATCTTCAATGCTCTCACTGATGGAAGGAGGTTTTGGCTTAAAATCTCACGATACATGGTCCAGTTCATTCTTCCCTTAACACGGATCAGTCGTCCGGTCCCCTTTGCAGAAAAACAGCCCCAAAGCAAGATGTTTCCTCCTCCATGCTTCACAGTAGGTATGGATGCAACTCAGCATTCTTCTTCCTCCAAACACGATGAGCTGAGTTTTTACCAAAAATTTCTATTTTGATTTCATCTGACCACATGATATTCCCCCAGTCCTCTTCTGGATCATCCATATGCTCTCTGGCAAACTTCAGACGGGCCTGGACATGTACTGGCTTAAGCAGGGTGACACGCCTGGCACTGCAGGATTTGAGTCCCTCTCAGCGTCGTGTGTTACTGAGGGTAGCCTTTGTTACTTTGGTCCCAGCTCTCTGCAGGTCATTCATCAGGTCCCTTTGTGTAGTTCTGGGATTTTGCTCATCGTTCTCATGATCATTTTGACCCCACGGGATGAGATCTTGCGTGGGGCCCCAGATCGAGGGAGATTATCAATGGTCTTGTATGCCATGCATTTTCTGATTATTGCTCCCACAGTTGATTTATTCCCACCAACCTGCTTGCCTATTGTAGATTCACTCTTCCCAGCCTGGTGCAGGTCTACAATTTTCTTCCTGGTGTGCTTCGACAGCTCTTTGGTCTTGGCCATGGTTGAGTTTGGAGTCTGACTGTTTGAGGCTGTGGACAGGTGTCTTTTATACAGATAACGAGGTCAAACAGGTGCCATTAATACAGGTAATGAGTGGAGGACAGAAGAGCTTCTTAAAGAAGAAGTTACAGGTCTTTGAGAAAAATCTTGCTTGTTTGTGGGTGACCAAATACTTATTTTCCACCATAATTTACAAATAAATTCTTTAAAAATCCTACAATGTGATTTCCTGGATTTTTTTTCTCATATTGTCTCTCATAGTTGAAGTGTACCTATGATGAAAATTACAGACCTCTCTCATCTTTCTAAGTAGGAGAACTTGCACAATCAGTGGCTGACTAAATACTTTTTTGCCCCACTGTATAACCAAAATGCTAGATAAGCCATGTTAACTGGAGATGTGAAAACAGCCTGCTAAAAACAGCTAGTTCCTCTGTGCCACTGTAGATGTTTCACACAACCACCAGCTCTAGAGAACTAACATCTACTAGCTGAGCACTCGTGCCCTCAGCTGCTGACAGTTTTTTAGGGGGAAAAGTGAAAACTGTTCCTCTGAAAGCGGCTGTAGCAGCAACTTTAAAGCAAGCATGAACTACACTCTGACGTTAACATTAGTCAGCAGCAGTGAAATGCTGACACATCTTATTCGTTTGTTAACTGCACAAGCTCATTTTTCCCTGATTCGACTTCATTTGAATAGTTGACACACTTAGATGTCTATTCACAGTTCAGTGCAAATACTGTCTCTGTTTGGAAGCTAATGAAGAATTTACTGGAAATGAAAATGATTACAAAAACACACAAAAGAAATCTGCACCATGAGGTCTGCAAAAAGTGCACATTTAGGATCCAGTATCCTGGTTTCCATATAGGGAAAAGGATGTATTCCTCTGATGCTGCATCTCACTAGTGGTGATTGAGAGATCAAAATTAGTGGTTTTTCCTGGAGAAATTCTGAAAAATGAGCTGCATTTAAAAGTTCTATTGCATTTTGTTGTATTTTATCCTGAAGCAGCTGGTGCTGTTTGAGATATGTATGTCAGTTTTTCTCATCTTATTCTATGAAACTGTTAGAAATTCAGCTTTCAGGATTCAGAAGTCAGGAGACCTTCAGCATAGACTTGATTTTATTGACACACAGGAAATGTGGGCACAGCTTAGTGGATCGCAGCCAGTCTATCACAGCCAGTCTGATTAGGGATATTTTAGGAGGACCTTATATACACTGGAAGTTGTGGGAGGAGGAGAAAGGTGAGGAAGAGGAGTTTATGGGGGGTAAGTGAGGGGGATGAGGGTGATAAAGAAGAGGGGGTTAAGCAGGGGGATGATGATTACCCTATCAAAAGGACAGAGGTTCCGACTCCCTGCAAGGATGGCGAACATCAACAATCCTTGATGCTTGCCACCCTGGAGGGTTATTGTGTGACCTTATGGTCAGCAATCAAAGGGCCAAACCAACAATGCAGGGAGTTGACCACCTCAGATCAGCAGATAGGACGGACAATGGAGGGAGCTGACCATCCTCAGGTCAGAAGATAGAAGCTTAATTTCTCTCAAAACAAACATGCAAGAGAATGATTGATTAAATTTGTAGGCAGTGTTGCCTCGACATCTTGGTCCAGTCATAGACATTGAGATGGTGCCTCAATGTTGTTCATTAGAAAAGCAACAAGAGAACCATAAACACGTTGCTGCACTGTAACAGGTGTTAAGAAACCACTCCGCACTGCATTTTATAAGAAAATAAGCAAAATTCATATTCAGCCATGCAAACCCAATATTCGTGACAACATAAAATAGTGTGTTTACCAGGCATACTACAGTTTCGCTTTTTATGAAAGCCCATGACCAACCATTACAAGATGGTAACCACACGTTAGACATGCAAATTCGATCTGCCAAGACCTCATAAGCAAGGTACATGTACAAGACACTTTGACGTGGGAATCTTTTGCCACACAACTTCTGTAATGCTCCTATAGCACTTCCAACAGCACGGTGAGTCTGAAATATGTCATGGATAAGATGTTAGAGTGTGTAATGTTTCAAACATACTAATACAGATAGCAAACTGGCTGAAAATGCTTCATACTTGCAGTGTGCAAAAGCATTCCATACAATCCTATTCAGTTTAATTCAACGCAATGTTAACGGCTGCACCAAGTGAAGTTCCTTGTAGATTTGCTACTTGGTAAATACAAGCTTCCCAGACAAAACGATACTCATCTTGCATGTTTAAGGTGGTAGTAACTTCAGGCTCCTGCAGATGGCATTGCACGAGAATGATCGGGCTATAACTGTGTGCGGAGTGTGCGACGGGATTTATAGATGAGGTGAATGTGTGGAAAATGGGTCGCAGAGCAGATGATAATGTTTGGCGAAAAGGAGTGGCTGCATTTGGATGTGCCAAAAGCCATAGTGTGAAGGAAGCAGCTGAATTTGTAAGTATATTGCAGGTAGATTTTACCACATGAGTGGTAAAAATCCCAGTCTACAGGAAATTCTTGTCAGAATTGTGGCTGAAAGATGAATGAAAATGTTCATTGTTCTGTTCAGAAGAGACACTGACACTTGTACAGGTTTCCGTCTCTTCTTCTTCTTAATTCTATCTCCACACATTAAAAATATGATGAGCTATTTACACAAGAAAACATTGTTTACTGTAATGAGTTTGCAGAATTCAGACGCTTGCGGGAAAAAAAAAACCCAAAGGAGGCTTTAATGATGAAATCAAAATCCAAGGTCGTAATCAAGAAACAGGCAAAAAGGTCAAAACACAATAAGTAGAGATCCAAGGCAAACAACCCAAAGGGCAGGGCAAGAACAAATTCGAGGAAACGAAAAATGCAGGTCATACACAGAATCATACAACAGATGCACCGCTCAGTAGATCGTAATCGAAACAGTACCTCGCAACTGACCGTGGTCAAAGCTCATAAGCTAATCTAAGGAGGTTATGTGATCAAACACACAGGTGTTACACATTAGAATTCTGGCGATCGAGAACACTGATAGGAGCATGAGGAGAGGTCGGGAGTCAGCTGATCAGTCCGTTTCCTCACCAGGACTCGTGACACATCATGAAAGCAAACATAATTTCACATAAACTGTTTGCTAAATATGGGCGGCACGGTGGCGTGGTGGGTAGCGCTGTCGGCTCACAGCAAGGAGGGCCTGGGTTCAATTCCCCGGCCGGGTTCCCGGGGTCCTCTCTGTGTGGAGTTTGCATGTTCTCCCCGTGTCTGCGTGGGTTTCCTCTGGGTTCTCCGGTTTCCTCCCTCAGGCCAATTGGACATGCTAAATTGCCCCTGGGTGTGAGTGACTGTCTGTGTCTGTCTGCCCTGCGATGGACTGGCGACCTGTCCAGGGTGTATCCTGCCTTTCGCCTGAAGACTGCTGGGATAGGCTCCAGCACCCCCCCGTGACCCTGACGGAGAAGTGGCTTAGAAAATGGATGGATGGATGTTTGTTAAATAGATTAACCAGCCAACTTGCATTTACCTAAGACCTCTGGACTATAACAGTGGGCAAAACCAGCTCTAACTAATGTTAACTGTAGGTAGCTTAGCAGATATAACTAATAATGTAACTGAAACTACTCACAGCAGACATTTAAGTACAACCGCTTTAACTTAACAGACATTCACAGCAACGTAAACTATCATCTGACTAATCAAGACTGTTTAATCACAATTCTATCCCCACCAGAGAATTTGTAAAGGTGAGAACTACACAGTGGAGTGACATTATGTAAACAGTACCTATGCTGGTTTGGCTGGTGACCAGCCATGTTGGTCTAGGCTTGTTTTTCTAGCAGAGACAGCTGTTTGCTGACTGGTTCACTTTGGTGCCGTCTCATCGTCTTGATTATCAATCAAGCGTTTACATTTATTTATTGTTAAATGCTGCTAAGAGAGAGGATCTGGTTAGCATTAGCTTAGCTAGCACAACAGACACAGTGATGCCCCAATTTACAGTAAGTTACTGGCAGCAGAGTGTCTAGTAAAGTACAGTAAATTTTGTATTGTGTATGGTAAAATACTGTAAAATATGTATGATATGCAATACTTTACCATCGTCTCCATTACCAGTAAATGACTAAGTTCTAAGGTAATTTGCCAGACGTTTACAGAGCAGCTACATCACAGCGCTCCTGCGCACCAGGTGACTGGGGGGCATAAAGCTACTAGTTTGCTGTTATTCGTTTGTTAAAATCCATCCATCCATCCATTGTCTAAGCCGCTTCTCCCGCAGGGTCGCGGGGGGGTGCTGGAGACTATCCCAGCAGTCATTGGGTGGAAGGCAGGACACACCCTGGACAGGTCGCCAGTCCATCGCAGGGCAAGTTTGTTAATATAGTACAGTAAATTTCTGTGAAAATGTCATTAGTAGCCAGTATTTACTGTAATGCTATACTGAATTTGTATAGTGCATACATCTCCAGGTGTGTGTGGTCATGAGTGGGTGGAGCTGAAGCCAATGAGGGCCAAAGTAAAATGGAAGAGCCCATGTTTTGTCTTCCTGGAGCAGGTGTTCTGTGATAAACCATGAATGAATGAATGAATGAATGAATGATAATAATAATCTTTATTTATACAGCACTTTTCATGATGGTGGCAGCTCAAAGTGCTTTACATACAGCTGCTGAAGCTTAACAGTAATAGAAGAAATTATGAGTATTAATTTAAAATCATATAAGACAATAAAATAATGACACAGGTCAAATTGAAAAGAGGAATACCAAGAGATGTGGAGTTCAATTTAAACTCTACGTCAAACATTTTTAAATGATTCTTCAAAGTGCACCTGTAAACTAGTCTGTTCTCCTGCACAGCCTCAATTTAAAGGTCTCTCACAGACCCAAACCAACAGATCACGACAGGGAAAATCAGCCCAGGTCCTTAAAACACCAATGTCATGGCCAATTACAGCACAGTCTTCATTTCCCAAGCTGTTGGGCTCCCCAGATGCCCAAAACCTGAAAGAGAGAATCAGAGGATCTGATCTAGAGCAAGCAGTGAGGAGTCGGAGTCAGCAACTGCATCATGACCACAGCTCAGTTCAGAGGTCTCTTACTCAGTGGTCAGTGATGATCCGTCCACCCATTTCCAGACCCCCTCCATTTTGCTGTCAGTCAGACCAATCCAAGCTCGACTGCTGCCCAGTTTACTAGTGATAAACTCCTGCCAGTGTGATAATACAATAGAAAGAATTAGTGCTGAACAGTCACTCACTCACTCTCTCTCTCACTCTCTCTCACTCTCTCTCACTGTCTCTCTCTCTCTCACTCTCTCTCACTCTCTCTCACTGTCTCTCTCTCTCTCTCTCTCTCTCTCTCTCTCTCTCTCTCTCTCTCACTCACCTGTTCTTCTCTGTTGTTTATGATCACCAGGTCTGCTCCTCTCTGTCTGCAGTCCTGTCTGCTCTCATTCCAGGTCTTCCTGGTGGAGATGTAATAAAGACTGGAACCAAAGCAGCTCCATTCCTCCTGTTTTGCTTCTTCTATGGACAGAATTTCCAAAGACAAAATGACTTAAGCTTTCACATCATTACTACACTGGTTACTAATATACACTGTAAAAAATAATCTATGTATTACTTCCATTGTCAGAGTATCAGGTAGCTACTGTAATTAATCCTTCTGTACTGTAAGCAAGTATACACACTAATGTTTGGTTACAGTGATGACACTGTTTACAAGACAACATTCATACATATTTTTTTCAAATGTACAGTTATTCTTTTGAAACCCACTTGTTATCTGACTGCGTGACGCACAGATCACAGCATGTTAAATATCTCTGCACCTTATTCCACCACCTCATGTCCAGAATGAGTGTCGTGTCGGTGCTGCACTGTCCTGTCTGTTAACTGTGTCTAATGTCCGTCTAATTTATCATATTTATTATATTGTTTCCAGCCCATGTCTGCACGTTTGCACCGTGTTGTTCCTGGAGGATCGTAATTTCACTCCACTGTGTACTTGTACAGAGGAAATGACAATAAAAGCCTCTTGACTTGACTATCAAATAGAGGCAGATTATTTTTTTTAGTGTTTGTGTATTTGCACCCATGTTGTAAGGGGGAGCGAGGAGGCGGACGCACATGCTGAGATAAGCGAGATTTATTATGGGCAAATCCAGGGTCACAGTCAAAACGGTCCAGGGTCAAAGAGCCAACACGGAGAAAACGGGGTTCAGACGAGAATACAATGAACAATACAGAGATTCAAACGAAGCCAACAAACAGAACGATACATCGAACAAAGGCCGGCAAACACAAGAGGCAAACACAGGGCTTAAATAACAGGGAAAACGAGGGACAGGTGCAAACAATCATGGGAGGAGTTACAAAACCAAAACACGAACACATGGACAGGACTGGGAGGGGCCAACCGTGACACATGTAAACAGAGGCCGAACCCTACCAATATGGCAGAATGACCCCTACTGTCAACATATTCCAAAAAGGTGGGACAGGACAGCTAAAGATCTTGTTATGGTTGCTGGATTCGGATCATCTGGCTATATGAAACTTAATTTTATTAAGGTCTTAATATAAACTTCACACACAGACTTAAGTAAAAAATTTACACAAAGCTGGTGCAACACCGGCCTGGAGCTGAAGTCCCTGCATTTCTATTAAAAAAGACCAGAACTGGATAGTAATCTGTTGCCTTAACTCAGTTTATCATGTACTCATGTAAAGAATCAGTGGTTTGATTGGTTTCATAAATCATTCAATCAAAATCTACTCCGGAATATTTGTGAGGAAAATAATCTACTGTTCACTCGTCTGCTTCAGTTCCGCGGCTGAAAGATGTTCCACTGAAGTTCTACATGGAACATAGTATTTAAGTAGATTTTTTTTGAGTGTGGGTTTACGCTACTCTACACACCACACAGAAATACACCTGAAAACATTAGGAGCGTATAAAAATCCACTAACCCAGTTCAGAAAGCCTCCTCTGGAGTTCGTGTCTCTCCTTCTGTAACCGATCTCTTTCCACCATCAGGCTGGTGTAACTGTCTTTAGTTTGGTTCTTACAGATGGTCTGTTCCAGGTCAGTCACTGAAAGAAATTTTTTTCAACACAAAGATTACAAATAGAAAATGTATGGAAAGAGGCAAATGAGAGTGTTTATCAGCATTTTGTAACTCCTCCTCTATCTTTCATGACCACCTCACCAAAACCATCAGATTGCCAGAGAACACGTCTCCACTGCTCTAGAGTCCAGTGGTGGCGCTTTACACCACTGCATTCCACGCTTTGCATTGCACTTGGTGATATAAGGCTTGGATGCAGCTGCTCAGCCATGGAAACCCATGTCATGAGCCTCTTTACACTGTTCTTGAGCTAATCTGAAGGCCACATGAAGTTTGGAGGTCTGTAGTGACTGACTCTGCAGAAAGTTGGTGACCTCTGTGCACTGTGCACCTCAGCATCCGCTGACCCCGCTCTGTCATTTTACACGGCCTACTATTTCGTGGCTGAGTTGCTGTCATTCCCAGTTGCTTCCACTTTGTCATAATATCACTGACAGTTGGCTGTGGAATATTTAGTAGTGAGGAAATTTCACAACTGGACTTGTTGCACAGGTGGCGTCCGATCACGGTGCCATGCTGGAATTCACTGAGCTCCTGAGAGCGACCCATTCTTTCACTAATGTCTGTAGAAGCAGTCTGCAGGCCTAGGGGCTTGGTTTTAAACACCTGTGGCCATGGAAGTGATTGGAACACCTGAATTGAATGATTTGGATGGGAGACTGAATACTTGTATACACATCGCTGCTGTCAGAAGAAATCTCCATTGCATCTCCATTTCTGTCATTTTTCAGTTTTGGCCATATTTTGAAAATGCCTACTGTCCTTTACATTGTGTGTAAAGGACAGCAAAAGAAACGGCCCAAAATGACTTGGAAAAAAAGTCTGGTTCCACTGACTTACATTAAAAATATAGTCGTTTTTTCCCTTCTCCTTTAAAGTTCTCATTTTGGAGATGAGGTTTTGTTCTGACAACAGTGATATATAATGTATACACACACGCGCACGCGCACACACACACACACACACACACACACACACACACACACACACACACACACACACAGGTATAAATATTATAGTATTATGTTATAAATATATAATAACATCGTATATTCAGATGCTCTGACTTTTGTATAATACTCTAGCAGAGGTCTCAGGTTGGTTGACCTCATAGACACATGGCAGGGAGTTTGTATATCTAACACACCGGGAGTTTATTTAGGGGAGTGTGTGGAACAACCTAACACAGGTATGCATCTTTCGGTTGAGCGATCTGTCTGTCTTATAGATTGATAATATATAGCAGTTTGGTTACATAGAAGGTTACACACAACATAGAATTATATTGTATTAAGTTTGTAGCAAGTGTTACAGCTTTGTTTCAACAAAAACCAGACAACGTTAGTTTGGGCCTCACTCCCCTCCTTTAGCTGAGCAAATATTTTTGACCACCGCTGTACATGGAGCAAATATCAGTGTGTTCCAGTTCATAAAGTGTTCTAAAGTATAAAAGCTGAACTTACAGTACAGTCTCAGGGCGATATTGAGAGTTGCCTGAAGGACACACATCACACCAAGACACAGTACAGCCAGCCTGAACACCCCTAAACAAGAAACACACACAAATACACCTTTAACAGACTAGTGAGGTGAATGAAAGTGCCCATTCTCTTCTGATATGGCTCTCTGTGTGTGGACGTGTGGGTCAGTATGTGAGCACTTACCTCTGTGTTCTCTCTCTCCACATGAGTGAGAGGTCTTGTCCACTTTTTCCGTGTTCTGGGACTGAAGAGGTTCATTCTGAATGTCCATTTCCATAAGCATGACTATAATACACTGGATCACTGCAGCACTTTAACCTTATAGAATCATAACCATGAAGACTCTCCAGACGGGACGCGTCTCTTGTGCGTCTTGCTTTTTTATTGGAGAGAGATTGTGTGAGAAGTTGATAAAAGAGAAATGAGAATTTCTACAGAAACTGAGGCAAAAGTAAGTGAAATAAAGACAAATCAAACAACTCCACATATTTCATGTAATCATATTTTGGGAAGTGAATTTGACAAATCTACTTTGTTCAAATGAGAGTTATTGATTATAGGCAGATTTAGGCTTAAATGATTGATTGACCTGATGTAGTGACTTCTACAAGCCTCTGATTGGCTAATTGCCATAATAAGGAGTTACCCGAGTGCACATATGGCGGTATTTATGGGCCTTAAGTCTAAGTCTAAGTTTCTTTCCAATTATTTTGAACAGAGTTGGGTAATTCTTCCACCTGGAAGTCTCCTCTTTGGCCGTTTCTTTCCCACCTCTCCTTCTTGACGATGCATGGAGTGTAGTGTGCAGCCTTCTGCCTTGCCCCTGTCTTGTGCATAAGCACTAATGCAGGAAACACCCTGGACAGGTTGCCAGTCCATCACAGGGCAGACACAGTGACATATATAACTGCATTCACACCTAGAGGCAATTCAGCACATCCAGTCAGCCTGGCTGCAAGTCTTTGGACTGTAGGAGGAAACTAGAGTACCTGAAGGAAACCCACGCAGACACAGGGAGAACAAAGAAAGGACCCTGGTCACCCAGCCAGGGAACTAAACCCAGGCCCTGCTTGCTGTGCTGCAGTGTTAAACCGCAGCACTACAGAGTATGATGTAGTGCCAACATTTGACCACAAGATGTCTCATTTTGCAAGGCACTCACTGACCAGCTCTCCAGCACTCTATAGAAATATACATACTGATTCTCCTTTAAAATGACTTTTAAGCCTGAAATTTGCATGAGATCTGAAAGGTTTGGCATTAGACGGTGACAACTGGC